>NW_026042310.1:3456805-3717702 GCF_023856365.1 Brienomyrus brachyistius
AGGGGCAGCGAAGGAGGCCCTCACAGATAGACAGAAGAAGGGCTCAACCTGAGTGAGGAGCCATCAGCATTGCAGGGCGTTACGTGACCCTCCCCTCGCTCTGTACAGAAGCCCAACCCCTGGCTTCGGATGCTGACGCTGGGGTCCCCGTGACGACGAGATGGGGCCCGCCTTCCACATCCTTCTGATATTGTGCACAGCCGGTGCGTGTCTATTCCGACTGCTTTTTTTTTTTTAAAGAAGCTTCTATTATTTTTAAGACTAGCCTGCTGTACAGGGGACTGTAGACTAACTGGGAGAAGAAGATGGATGGATGGATGATTTGTTGGACAAGTCGCAGTGAGCAGTGTTTCATTTCCCAGGAGCACTGGCCGAGGTTCAGCTGGAGCCCCAGATGGCCACAGTCCTCAGAGGGGCCAATGCTACCTTCAACTGCAGTGTGGACCAGCAGTGGGTGGTAATGAGCTGGCTGCTGAATGGCAATGTGGTGTTGACCGTGACCAAGGACCATGGAATCCTGTCCAACGACCCGCGCTTCACCGCACTCAACTACAGCACCGGCACACTCTCGATCTGGGAGATCAATATCCTGGGTGTGAAGCGCACTGACACAGGACAGGTTACCTGTGACGTGCAGAACATCCAGAAAGTAAATGCCCAGCTGTCCATACAAGGTGGGTCGCGACCCTATGCCGACAAACCCAGTGACCCCTCAGCACCAGGAATTTTTATTTTATACCTATTTTTTAAAATTATTTTACACTTGTGGGGATGGTGTATGGCTCAGCGGGTTAGGATGCTGCTCCTGTCATCAGAAGGTTACTGGTTCAAATCCCAGGGTCAGCAGAAATATTTCTCTCTTGGGGCCTTAAGTAAGACCTGTAAGTCCCAATTGCTCCAGGGACTGGTTCACCCTGGTTTTGGACAAGGTAAAATATATTCATTTATTATTCAGCTATGTTAACTAAGTGCTTCCTTGGAACATTTAGGAGCAAATGTACGGCACACCATGAGAAAGATCATGTGGTTCTTATTCTCGGGTCTCATTCATAAAGAGCTCCTGGATCCTCACACCTTCCTGTGTGCGAGGAAGGTGGACAGGAAGTGATTACGAAAGGTTAAAGTTCAGGGGGCGGGGCCAAAGAGTCTGACGTTCACGTTGTGGTTTCTATTACTTTGGCAAACAGTGACGTAAACCTCAAAGAACTCCTTTATCGATCAGAACAAGGGAGGGGTGTGTTTGCTGTGGGTGCATTCCGCGGGGGGAGGGGGACATTGTTGTTTCAGGTTTTAAAGGGAGGGAAAATAGCGGGTGTTGCAGTGTAACTCTTGGGCACTGGTGAAATGATATGAATACATTGTTTATCATGCAGCTAAAAAGATCCCTTTGAGCAAAACTGTCACTTTGAAGTGCCTGGTGAGCTCAGTTTGGCTGCAGCCCGGGGAACGGCAGCTGTGCGTGTTTGAGGTACTTTTCAAACAATGCAGATTCTTAATTCTCTGACATTGATAGTGGAAATGACAACTACCATCAACCACTGGGAGACTTGTACAGGAAGTTGTCTTTTTCTGCATAGAAATAAAGTAGCATAATCATAAATGGGTACATGTGCACACACAAGCAAATAAGCACATTGTTGCTCTGTACCCGTCCTACCAGTTTTATTTCATAAAAGTAACAAAACGATCAGTCCTAAACATCAGGATGAACAGAGGTATGTCAGGTTAACTTGGGTTGAATGTGAGGGCTTGTATTCAGCTACTTGGTGGCATCTCTTCAGCGCCCCCCAGTGTTCAGGAGGCTGAGGTGCAAGAATAATGCTTTGCTCTTCAGCTCTCTGTGATCAGCTGATGTCATGCATTTCAACCTTCTCCTCATCTTCACCCCCAGTTCGCGACACTAAGAGCAGGGGCGTCAGACCCAGCTGTGTCCCTCCGTCAAGAGAAATCCATGAAAATGGATTTGTCTATGAGCATGGAGTCTCGTGGAGATCCTCTCCACGGTTGGAGATCTAGATTTAGGGTGACTTTGCTGCATCCGTTTGTAGTCTGGACATGGACACAGGCTGGCTAGCAGGAGGCAAAAAGAGGGTGATGGGTTAAAGCCAGAGTGTCTGAGGCTGTCTAGCTGAAATACATCAATGGAAATGTTGTTTGTGTGTCTGCCAGCCCTATAGGGTCTTAGGTCAGACTCTGCGCGCAGAGGAGGGGAGGGGGGAGAGAGAGAGAGAGAGGGAGGGGAGAGAGATTGGGGAGAGAGAGGAAGAGAGGGGGAATAGAGAGGGAGGGTGAGAGGGATAGAGACGGCAACAGAGGGGGGTGATAGAGAGAGGAGGAGAGAGATAAACAAAGCTGTGTGTGTGAGAGAGAGAGAGAGTGGGTGAGTGGAAGAGAGGGAGAGAGATTGTGGAGCGAGAAAGAGAGAGGGAGGGGAGAGAGAATGAGAGGGTGATAGAGAGAGGGGGAGAGAGAGAGCGGGTGATAGGGGGAGGGGGAATCCTCCTCCCCCCTGGGCAGTGATAATAAGGTCTCCCCCTGCACTTTCTTTGGGGATCTGCTGACCTGCCTGATGCTCCATCTACATGCAGTGATATACTGTAGCATGGAGGGGGGGCAGGGGAGTAGGTGCTGATGCAGTGCTCTAGTACTTGCTGCAATATTTTACCCTCAAACCGCGGTCTGGACCAGCACCAGGAGAGCCGTCCGCACCTCCTCCTCCTCCTCCTCTTCCTCCTCCTCCTGCATTACCCCCTGTTATTGTTGGCACGGCGCAGTGTGAGCGATAACGTGGTAGATTTATGGTTCACGGGGCCCCAAATCTCTAGCGGCACTCCCGGCGACCGTTAAAAGCATAAAAAAAAGAGGACAAGCATCCCATAATATCAAATGCGTCAGGGACGGTGACGGAGATGCGTCGTTGTGGCCGCCATGGTTAGATCAGGATTTGGGATTGTCGGCGAGCAGGACAGATCTGGGAATCCAGTTCCCATCCGTGCTCAGAAGAAGCACCTGGCGATTTTTAGGAATGACTCAGGGGTACAGACCTCGTGACGGATGTGTTTTGTCACATCGGGGGATATAATCACCTGTGTAATGTCATTGCTACTTCTGGCCAATAGAAAGACTTGGTTACAGTAGCACTGTTGCAGTCTTTTAAATGAAGTTAAATTCACAGTGTGCTCACTCACTGTTGAACCGACTCCATTTAACATGTGATTTATTCTGTATCTTTATTAGGCTAAGAACCATAGATACTTCTTTAATAGCTTTCCTGTATCCCCCCCCCCCCCCCCCCAGTAAGTGGGACAGTGGACATCCCGGACATGAACAAGACCGCGACACAAGGAGACCTGGCCTACTTCCAGTGCAGTGCCCTAGGATGGTACCCTGCACCCACTATATCCTGGACTGTAGGGGGCAGCATAGCCGATGCGGACATGTACAACATCAGTACCCTGCCGGCCGGACAGGACCTCTTCAATTCCACGAGCACGCTGGGTATCGTCGCCAGCAACAGCATCATCGTGAGGTGCCTGGCTGCAGTGCCCGCCCTGACCACTCCTCTGACGAGCAGTGCCTTCCTCACTGTCGGTGAGAGACTCCGGCTGAGGGGCCGCAGAGCAACAGTTAAAAGGGGTGACAAGGGCGGGGCCTCAGGGGCACTGCCCTCAGCTGAAAGCTGATTGGCCTCCGGAGTGCCCCCTTTCCTGTCACTCACTGATTCAAGACATATCATTGGTTAATAAGGTCGGGCCCCTGTATGACTCGTGGCTCACTCTTATTCCCCTCACCTTAAAAATCCTCTAATCAACCCTGATGTTAAATGACTGAGCAGCGAAACTGCAAGTGTTAAATCGTGAGAGTGATAAAAGTCTGAGAGTGATAAGTCATTGGGGGTCGTCAAAATGCTACTTAAAGTAACAGTTTAGTCCCCACCTGCTCCAAATCACCCCAGTCCTACTCAGAGATGGGTCTGAATTAGATACCTGACGTCACGTGTCATGTGATCTGATCTCTCGGCGCGGCGGAGTGTTTCGGTTCACGGTACAGACCTCCCAAACACATCCCTGGCTCCCCAGGGCAGGTCATCTAAAGGTAGAAAATGGTTGAAAATCAACGTTTCACCCAACAAACGTGAAGCTGACCCTCCTGCTGGGTTCGCGGCCATCCAGCTGATGGCCTCAGTGTTTGTTTACCTGTCCTCCAACTCAAACCCGAGACTCTGGACCCTCTGAAGTGGCCCATTGGTTATTAATGATAGTTATTATTATAATGATTATTATTATAACAGCAGCAATAGCAGCAATTCAGCTGCCTGAGGCCTGAAAGTCAGGATGACCAAGTGAATGAGTCAGTTAGCACAGATTTAGAAGAGAAATTTGCAGTGTTTGGGTTCCCAGCGCTGGGGGGGGCAGCATTTTTATGACACTGAGGGATGTACCTCATAATGGTTCAGCTCTAAGTTCAGCTCTAAGGACCCCCTGACCAACCTTCCAGTTCTACTATCTGTCCTTGGATGCATAACTTTAAGCACAAGATGGCCTTCGGTTCCCATGGAGATACGTGGATACTGTCACCATGGTCTCTGGCTGTATGTTTGGGTGTGTTGTGACACGGTTCACCTCTCCTCTTGCTTTCCTCCTGCTTCCCTTCTTCACTCTCTCCCAGTGGCCCGACCGCAGCAGATAAACCTGACCGTGCTCATCGCCGTCACCGTCACCGTGGGCGTCGTCTTGCTGCTGGTCATCGTCATCGTCATCGTTGTCTGCTGCTACTGCCAAAGGAAGAATTCCACACGTAGGTGTCTTCCTGCTCCCTCCTCCAGGAGCAACAGGCCAAGATAGTAAAGGCCTAACTGATGCTGGAGGTCTTGCTCACTGTCGCCCTCTAGGGGTGCTCAATGAGAAGGGGCCACAGCGCGAATTTGCATATGCTAATGAGTCAACGGCATAGTCATGGCATGGGGGTGCAGCCAGCGGTGGGCCTATTCATGACAGCTGGGGGCCGGATGGGGTTCGAGCCAAAGCTTACTCAGCGTATGTAAATGAGATGACTGTAACATCCTCGGACACCAGAGAGTGAAAACACAGCTCTGACCCAAAAACCCAGTGGTGAGGATAATACAGTGATGTGTAATGCAAGCCCGTTACAGACACTGTTTGTGAAGACCAGGATATATATATAAATTATATATAATATATATAAATTATATAAATACATATATATATATATATATATACACAGTGAGACAGATTTGACAGATCATGTTTTAAGGATGGATTTAAAATCAAGAATTGCATAATATTTTACCAATTTCCAAACTCAATAAAACGTTGCCAAACAGTCAAAAACATTCATGCAGGCAGGAAAACAAGGTTGAAAAAGTATTTTACCACAACCTAACGCAACCCTAGTCTGCCATTACAATGATTAGCCTCGCTACAGGAGAGATTAGCAATTTACCCTGTTTAGCAGCCGGCCAATAAGCGATCACCCGTTCCCGCCCCCCCCCCCCCCCCCCCCGCGGTAGCTTGGGATGATGTCCCCTGAAGTTCTCGAAAAAAAAAAAAAGCGAGGTTCACTGTCACTTCCCAAAAACAGCCCGGATGAATTCGATAACGAGGAAAACGCATACAGGCTCTGTAGGATCCAAGGCTTAACGTCGCTTTAACACTGCCTGGAGTTTTGTTTTTCTTTTCTCTCCATTGCTGATTTGTTCCACTGCTTCGGCAGTAAAACGCCGTTCGCGGACTAGGACAGGTTAACAGCACAGGAGCTGCGCAGGTTCAAACGCATCCAGTTGCACTGTGTGTAAAATAGAGGAGCTTAAAAAAGCCACAAAGCCTTCTTACAGTCTCTCTCTGAGCGACGCTCCTTAGATCGGACCCTGTGTTATAAAAGACACTCCTCACTTAACGACCTACCCGGACTTTTGACCAGCTCCCTGGCCAGTCCGTATTGTAAGCGCGACGTCTCAGCGCCAGGCACCTCATCTCTCATCACCCTTTCTAAGTCTTACCCTTGTTCCCGCAGTCGCTCACTATTCACTACACTAGCCTTCGCAATCTCCAAGACTACATGTTTCGTTTTTAGATTTTTATAGATATTTTATCGCGTGCCCCATAGTACACGACGTTGCCGAAAGTAAATAAAAATGATTACCCACTGGAACCATTTATAAATATACTAAAAATGGATATTTATATGATGCAAAGATCACATTGAAACTATATCTAGAGATGGTTGACGCAAACCCACTACCAATACAGAATGCTTGAAATATTGCTTGTCGACCGATTCGCTTAGCGATCTAGTCGGAGGAATGGAACCCGGCCGTTAAGCGAGGAGTGTCTGTACGCACGTTCAAGTCAGAGTATGGAAATGACAGTCGGTGAGACTTCTCGCCCTGACTCGCCCTGGTTCAACTGCAGGCAAAATGTGTTCATTCAGCCTTTGTCACCTTCTTTTATAGATTCCAGATACGAAGAGGATATGAGGTAAGGGTTTCGAATAAAAACGCACATACAGAGCTGGGGGGGACGATGGTGTGTCTCGCCTAGGGAACGTTTGAGTTACTAATTCAGATTATTTCAGCAGATCAAGACCTGATAGAGATATTGAGCTGATTTGGTATTTTGACCTTTGTTGACCCCAGGAAGGCACAGGGGGGCAGGGGGCAGGGGGCAGACAACCTGGGCTACGCCACGGACAGCCACGCGGGTGAGTCTCAGCCACGGGGCGGGGACTGTGGAGTCCCAGCAGATGCCCTGTGAGGTGCATCTTAAGCTCAGGAAGGGTGGGGGCACATGGTCTGTTCACTGACTGCGGATCAGTGATTCGGGCATAAGCAGGCTTGTATAAAAGACTGAAAATGCAGCGTTTTTTGCACCGTCCATGTTAATGAATCTTCTGGCTGTAAAAGTCACATGACGCAGTAACCCTGTCAGCCATCTTGGAAAATCAGCGCTGTGACCACACACGGATGATATTCTCAAAAAGGATAATTGATAAGGGGCGTCACTCTCTCCCACGCTCTCTTAAGGTGCCGCCAATGGCCGGCTCAATGACAGCGTCATGTCCCAGCCTGCGTCCATCAACGGCCACCAGGTAAGATGAGCTCCACCTGGCCCGGTCATCCTGCGAACCGACACAGACGTTTCTGCCTTGACGAGACACTAGACAAGGCCTTGAGCTGCGTGCTGAAGGATGACCATGTGTCCACACGTGTGCTGGAGTTTTCTAAAGCGTAATCTCAGTGTAACACCAGGATATTTAGAGATGGGAGCCAGTTTATAATACATATAATACATCAATTTTAATATCTAAATAAAGCGTTAGCTACAAAACCCTTATAATTAAGGTCTACATGAGTCTTGTATTTATCGGCCCGCTCTCTTAAAAATAGACGTTTCAGAGTTCCATACATGACCAGCAGGGGGAGCACAGACCTGCAGCATCGCCAGCGCTGTCCTCCTGGCATGACCTTTGACCCTGACCCCTCCACCCTCACCCCTGCAGATTCCAAACGCAGTCGGTGTCCATGATGTTGACAGTCCCGGCACCCTGTACACACAGCACAGCGGCATGAAGAAAGCTCGGTACGCCACCATCGTGTGACCCGGCCCACCGGCGCGAGGGCGCCCCCCACCTGGAAGAGGCATCAGAGGGCACCCGGTACCGTCCTACTGTAGACTGGCACCACAGATGCGGAGAAGAATGGAGGTGAAGTGCCCTCCTGCTGTACGAGCGACATCGGTGGGGTGAAGGAGTTCATCATGAACATTCAGTGCGATTTGGAGAATCCCCAGGGAGAATACTGTAACAAGTACTTTATTTTTATATATTTTTTAAAACCCTATTTTATTAAAATGAATCTCTCTAATTGCTTTTGTTATTTAAGAACAAAGTGTGACATTTTTCCTGATAAGCATTTAATTATAATGGTATTTCACCATTCCGCTTTGTGGTTTTTATTTTTTAATTTGTTTCACCTTTGTACCGTCGTAACCGCGGCGCGCTCTGCACGGGCATGGCACACGCCGTCCGGCTGACGCCCTGCCTTGCGGAATTGCACAGCGGCTCCGTTTCCGGTGCCCTGTCCTCCTTCTCGCCGGAGACGCTTCCGTTAGCAGATCAGTGAAGATGACAGCAAACCAGGATCGTTTACAGCCACTTGAGCGCAGCAGTACGAGCGGCGAAGGAAGAACAGTCCATCCATGTGCCTCTAATTGTGTGACGCTGGCTCAGGATCAGGCCCCCACCACAGGGTGTTTACCAAGTTTGGGGGCCCCCTGCTGGCCATGAACAGTCACTACACCACATATAAAACAAACATTCTTTAGTGGATGCTGAAACAGCATGTTCTGCTAACTAGCTAGCTATGATCTGTTGATGGTACTCGCTAGCCATTCATTTATTATTTGAGAACATCTGGTGGAGGAGGCGTGTCCAAAGTGACTTTCTGAGCAGGGTGCCTCTGCTGCGGGCCCGCAGCAAGCCTCCAGCACACCAGGTTTTGTGTGAAGGTCCTTCTCTCTGGTTCCCGCGCCTCCAGGCCCCGGATCTGCTGTGGTGCCCCAGGATGCGGAGAACATCACCCACCAAAGTGTAACCAAGGCCAGGTAACATCTGATCAGCTCTGTAGAGAGAGAGAGAGAGACGCCGGTCTCTTTAAAGACCCACAATGTCCCTGCGTCCTCGCTGACCCCGGCGGGTGGGGGGCACTTTCGGGCCTTCCCTTGCTGCGGGCGCTGCAACTTTCCACGTTTGAAGCACCTTTGCCCCCAAATGGCATTTTCAGTTTTGCTGAAATACAAAATTATAACAAAGAGCAGGGGAGAGAAAAAAAAAATCATCAGAAATGCTGAAAGTAAATCGAGTCGGAGGTTTTGTGCTGAAGGCCTCTTTGGGGCCCTGGACTCATTTTATTTTTAGTTCTTTAATAGGATTTATTGGGGAATGTGCAGTTCCCTTCCTTCGGCATCAAACTGGGACGGCTGGGCGGAGGCGGTGGCAGGAGCCCCGAGCAGAGGTCAGATCGCAGAGAAAGGCATGCTGGGTAAATATCCGAGTGACCCCCCGGGGGGTGGCTGCTAATGAGCCAATCGCAGCCAGGAAGTGAGCCATTCTAATGACCGGCAGCGGCAAATGAAAACGGCAGCAGCAGCATTAATATCCATCCATGGTGAAAACGATTAATTCCCTCGACAGGATGAATTCGTCACTAAATCGCAACATTAGTTGAAATTATGTCGCATGTGATGCTGGCATGTAAACTTGCACGTCGAGTCGCACTGGGTATGCTGTGTACTGACTTGCACTATTGCTCATGTTCTTGCATCTACTTTATTCATTTATGTACATTTGTGTTCTTTATTGTCTGTGTGTGACTGCAGAAATATTGCCAATACAAATTCCAGGCCAACAAAACGATTACTAATATGCAGACGCTCCCCGGGTTGCGAGGATCCGTGTTAAGACTTTGCCATCGGTAAATGTTTTTCTCGTTCTCTTTATGATAAAATATGGGCGTTAATGATTTTGCCTGACTGTAAGCTAATTCACGTTTTCTAAGGAGAGGTGGAGATTTCAGGTGCAGTAAAGTAAAAATCCAGACCAGGATTTTGTTTCATCTAACCAGTTGAGCGTAAAGAGTCACAGTCACAGAGAACTCAACTGGTTGGTTGAAACAAAATCCTGGTCCGGATTTGTACTTTCTGGACCTGAAATTTCCACCTCTCTTTCTAAGCATGTTTAATGTAGGCTATGTCGGCTAGGCTATGATGTTGTATTAACTAAAATGCATTTTCCCCTATGATAGCTTCGTTGGGATGTAACCCCGTCGTAACCCTGGGAGAGGTTGTATTTTTAACGGCACTTGAATGACTGACAATCACACATTTCTTTTCCCCATAAGATTCATGAAGGACCTTGTAACTGCACCCCCCCCTCCCCCCCCTAGCTGCTGCAGCACGTGGTCTGAGCGCCCTGACATGAACCCACGCTGACCCCCGGCTCGCGCCCAGGGGTGCGCCCTCTCCCTGGCTGTGTGGCTGATCACGGCAGCTTAATTGCCTCGATTCGCGGGGAGTTGGCCTGCTCTTGATTCTTCTTCCTCTCTTCCATGTGGCGGCATCTTCCTGCTCTCTGGCTCCGTGCTGCGCCCGTCCGTTCTTCCCAGGATGATGCCTGCTGGTTAGCTGAGGCAGCGTTCGGGATAATTAAATCGGCATGCTGCAGCACATGACGCCCCCCCCCCCCCCAATATAAATGATTATTAAACACTGCATTAATGACCCACAAACAAACAGAAGACGCGGTCACATGAGGGATCACCAGCGATCTGTCTTTACAGTATTATATTGTAAATGGTAGCACGCTGGGTTCTAAAATGTGGGTTTAACGTCGTCACCATTCTTTCTTCCACCTTTCCTCAGGTCACGCAGAGAGCTTGGTCAGATTAGCATGGGCTGACAGCTGAGGATGGTGGCGTAGCCTAATAGCCTAGCCGCACAGCTGAGGATAATAGCATTGGCTATTAGCATTGGCTGATAGCATAGCCTGATAGCACGGGCTGTCAGCTGAGGCTGATAGATCGAGGCTGATAGCATAAGCTGATACCAAAAGATAGTGACGTAGCTTGATAGCCTAGCCTCATAGCGGAGGATAATAGCAAGGGCTAATAGTATGGACCGACAGTGGAGGCCGATTGCCTAGCATGACAGTGTAGAATTGTAGCCCTGGATGATATCCAAGGCTGATAGCACAGGCTGATGGCACAGACTGATAGCATTTTACTGGCAGCATAGCCAGAGAGCACAATTTGTAGCTGAGGCTTTTTTCTTAGCCTGATAGCCAAGACTGATAGCACAGGTTGATAGTACAGGCTGATGGCAGAGGATGATACGTCCGTACTAAAACGTAAAAAAATATTTCACGGGAGATTCTGAAAGAACATATCTGCATCCGCACTGCCGTTATCGTTAGTGTTGAAAGAAACTTTTGCATTCACACTGCTCCGTGTAAAAGGCAAATGATGCAGCAATTAGAGTGGTTGTTATTGTACAGACGCTTCTCTACTTACGAACTTTCAGACATACCAACGGAGAGGACTGTAAGTCCAAATTGTGTTCATCGGGCTCCCGTTTATTTTCTGCAACATCAATCTTTTTTCTGCGCGCTAATTCCGCCTGGTACGACTTCTGGCCGCTACTCCCGCCGCGCAGCAGCGTAACCTGCGTACTCCCAGCATCCTAGTTCTTTGTACTTGCGTAAACCCTTAAAATGATGTCGAATAACAACTTACGAACATTTCAAGTTACGAACGGCCCTTCGGAACGTAACTCAGTTGTAAGTAGAGGAGCGTCTGTATATATTTCTGGCATTTTTCATATATTTTTTTATAATTCTAGAAGTGGTTAAGTATATGCTTTGAATCATTTTGACTTAGTAGTCATGATTAGTAATGAAGTTCAGTTTTTATAAAAGCTTGACCGTTGATTAATCTCACACACAACCATGTGTTAGAAGTGAATGCAGGTATTTTATTTAGCAAAAGCAAAATACCACAGAGAGATTAGCTGCTGGACAGCAGTATTTTCCTCCGCGCAGACAGAAAGCTAAAGCAGAAGAAAATGTTTGTGGCACTGGATGAAAACATATTAACGCGGACGGGCGCTCGTTTTCTGGCAGAGGCTGTTGCTGAATGAAACAGAAGCTGAGGCAGAGTTACGTCCTCGTAGAGCTAGAAATCAGACACCTTTTCAACTCTTACTCCCGAGTCCAGCCCCGGTTCCCCCCTGGAACGTTCCGGACTTTGGATAGCCAGGTGGCCACTTATCCTCATTCATAAGGCTGCTGAGCTCGTCGAATACTGCAGCAGGCCGAGATTTAGAGAGAGCAGTAATAAAGATCATCCTGCTTCATATCACAACTAAGGTTATAATTCTTGGTACCTTCGCCGTCAGCGGGTACAAATTCAGAGGCTGAATTGACTTACATTCAAGTGGAGTCAAGTCAGCTGAGTCTTTATCGTTACACCATATAAATACGATGCACGGCATACAAAGGCATGAAATAACTTTCCCTAGGACCGCGGTGCAGTATATATGCATGAAGTGCAGAGACTGTAAACAAGACAAGTGCAACACATGGGGGGGGGGGGGGAAGGAGAATGATAGGTAATAAATAAAAATTGTACAGAATATACGTGCACTGGCACACAGGGGGGCTAGGGGGTGCCCACACAATATAACAGGTACTGTGGAAAATAAATATAGAAATAATAAATGGAATAATATGACAGATATGCCACAGATGTAGGGAAAAGTGCAGTGTGGGCAATGTCCACTGTATACAGTGGCCAGTGCTGATGGTAAGCTAGGTTTATAAAGAGTTTAGATTTATAGAGGTTTATAAAGAGTTTAGAGTTCTAACAGTTCTGAGGAAGATGCTGTGGCAGAACCTGGTAGAGGAGATCAGGTGCTACTGCATGAAAAATGATTGGTTCAGGGAGATCACCAATAAAATTGTGGAGGGGTTCTGATTGGTTGGAGGAGGCCAAGACATGCGATTGGTTGGTCTTGCGTCCTTTAGTCGCTTGGACCCACCTCCTGTACAATCTGATTGGTTATCTCTCTGAACCAATTATTTTTTTGATCTGCCCTCAGAACATTTTTGTGTAAGTAAAACTCCCCTACCTTCTCCCAGATTGGGGAGGGACAGAGAGAGGGTGTAAAGGGTGAGAGGGGCCCTCAAACAGTGGTCGAGGAAGATGTCCTCAATGGAGGGTAGAGGGATCCTCATCATTTTTCTAGTTCGATTGTAGGGTCTTGCAGGCATAGACGTTGTGATCCCCAACCTGACATAACAAGCTTTCCCAAACTCTCAAAATGGCTTGTCCATGAAAATCCTGCTGTTGTGGTAAAGTTGGCTGTATTTTTGATATTCAGTATTCCAGCTGGAATACCTTTGCACAAGCATGCCAGGCAGTTTTTAATCACAGACCTTTGATGTCGACAGGCAGAGATGCACACTGATCATTTTTACATTTCAAGCCCTTTCGCCATGTGTGCTAAACCTTGTTAATATGTAAGAACAGGAGGCCATTTCTGCTGCGATGAGATATTGGCTCAGCAATTTGAGTTTATAGTGACTTTTACACACCCATTGGTTTTCCATATTGTTTTACGGGCGAATATTAATGAATATTTGATTGTTGGCATGTATACTACACCTTCAACAGCTGCTGGTGAATGGACGCAGTCCCGGTATTAATGAAGTTGTATAGAAATGCATAATCTGAAAAGCCAAAGTCTATTGCTTAAACCACAATTTACTGAATGTGTCTGTTTCATTAAGTTTTATAGTTATTAGTCCATGTACAAAGTCCATGTACAATAAAAAAGACTGATCATGTAATATTAAGATGGGAACTATGCAGAGGTATATTTAGAGATGAATGGATAGGATGCGTACGTTTTCACTGGGGGGAGGGGGGCAATGGCAAAATATTCAAAATTTAAGGCAATAAATACACATTTATTTGGGGGGGGGGGGTAAAGCTAAAGCCCCCCTAAAACAGGCCTAATGGCGGCCCTGGGCCTATGGAAATATTGCATAAATTGTAAAAGTAGATTAAAAAAGCTGATTTGAGATTCATTAATTGATACTGAAAGTAGCTTAATATTGAACAGCAAATGAAAGAGGCAAAATACTTGACTTGAACGTTAACTTGGAGGATGGAGGAGGCTCAGTATTCTGACTGACTAGCTTATGACTGTGGACCATTGAATGCAAATCTAAGTAAATGTGGTAAGATGTACATTAGAGAATATTTCACAGTGGATAAACAGATTTAATTCCAGTCATCGGGTGTGGATTTCAGCTCTTCTGACAGGCCGGTCAGCATTGGTTTCTTAGTTTGTTTAAAACTAAAACAGTCATTTGCTTCACCAACGAGTGTCTTTCAGTTGCTGTTTTAACATTGTCATAGCAGTTTTACTAGTGTCATTCTTGGTTAGTTAATATGTGCCCCCCACGTATAACACATAGCCCATTCAGGCACCAGAACTGATTGAAACAAGCCTTTAAATGGGTGTTACGTTGGTGTCCCATGGCAGGATAGCTAATACCTCACAGTTTGTTCTGCAGACCTAAGTCCATGATTTTAACCGCCTTTAACATGGTCAAAACATGGTTTATTTTTTATCCAAAATATCCAGGCTAATTGTCTTATTATGTTGTGTACTATAATGTATGGTATATCAAGTCATTCAGATTAGTCAATTCGAGTTAATTTAAAGGAATATAGAACCCAGGGTCCAACCAATCGGATGTCTTTGTCCCGCCTCCTCTGGTTGCTTGGACCCACCTCCTCTACAATCTGATTGGTTATCTCTCTGAACCAATCATTTTTCATTCTGCCCTCAAAACATTTTTGTGTAAGTAAAACTCCCACGAGCTGCTGAATGCCGAGCTGACGTCTGTGAATAGCATTCTTGCATAGGTGATCTTCTTTTCCAGGTGAGACAGGGTCAGGTGGAGAGCGGTGGAGTCGTCTGTGGGAGGGTTTGGGCGGTATGTGGAGGGAGTCATGTGATGCGAGAAGTCCAGTATATGTCCAAATGCTTCTGAGGTACCCATTGATCCCAAGAGGCCTTCCAATGGAGGGAAAAGCCACGCTTAGCTAAGAGCTACTGTATGTTCTAAGTCAGTCTCCTAAGGGCTACTGTATGTTCTAAGTCAGTCTGCTAAGGGCTACTGTATGTTCTAAGTCAGTCTCCTAAGGGCTACTGTATGTTCTAAGTCAGTCTGCTAAGGGCTACTGTATGTTCTAAGTCAGTCTCCTAAGGGCTACTGTATGTTCTAAGTCAGTCTCCTAAGGGCTACTGTATGTTCTAAGTCAGTCTGCTAAGGGCTACTGTATGTTCTAAGTCAGTCTGCTAAGGGCTACTGTATGTTCTAAGTCAGTCTCCTAAGGGCTACTGTATGTTCTAAGTCAGTCTCCTAAGGGCTACTGTATGTTCTAAGTCAGTCTGCTAAGGGCTACTGTATGTTCTATGTCAGTCTGCTAAGGGCTACTGTATGTTCTAAGTCAGTCTCCTAAGGGCTACTGTATGTTCTAAGTCAGTCTGCTAAGGGCTACTGTATGTTCTAAGTCAGTCTGCTAAGGGCTACTGTATGTTCTATGTCAGTCTCCTAAGGGCTACTGTATGTTCTAAGTCAGTCTGCTAAGGGCTACTGTATGTTCTATGTCAGTCTCCTAAGGGCTACTGTATGTTCTAAGTCAGTCTCCTAAGGGCTACTGTATGTTCTAAGTCAGTCTCCTAAGGGCTACTGTATGTTCTAAGTCAGTCTGCTAAGGGCTACTGTATGTTCTAAGTCAGTCTCCTAAGGGCTACTGTATGTTCTAAGTCAGTCTCCTAAGGGCTACTGTATGTTCTAAGTCAGTCTGCTAAGGGCTACTGTATGTTCTAAGTCAGTCTCCTAAGGGCTACTGTATGTTCTAAGTCAGTCTCCTAAGGGCTACTGTATGTTCTAAGTCAGTCTCCTAAGGGCTACTGTATGTTCTAAGTCAGTCTCCTAAGGGCTACTGTATGTTCTAAGTCAGTCTGCTAAGGGCTACTGTATGTTCTATGTCAGTCTGCTAAGGGCTACTGTATGTTCTAAGTCAGTCTCCTAAGGGCTACTGTATGTTCTAAGTCAGTCTCCTAAGGGCTACTGTATGTTCTAAGTCAGTCTCCTAAGGGCTACTGTATGTTCTAAGTCAGTCTCCTAAGGGCTACTGTATGTTCTATGTCAGTCTCCTAAGGGCTACTGTATGTTCTAAGTCAGTCTGCTAAGGGCTACTGTATGTTCTAAGTCAGTCTGCTAAGGGCGCCGCAGCTGTGTGTGATCCCTCCATTTTTCCACATCTGGATGAATGTCAGTTTAATGCATACATCTGTGGATCGTAGCAGATGGATGCAGTGAATCCAGTGGACTGATCCTGCCAGCACATTCAGACTGAATGCTTCTGCTGAAAGGTATGACAGCAGGCTCCTGCCGTGACTGGGAGAATCACCGACTGAAATGCAGGCCGGCTACATTCGGCCGAACAGCACATTACAGACAGCACACTTTTAAACTGCGCTGCGCTAAAGGACTCGCTAAATCGCACCACGTCAAATTAGCCGGTGCGGCGCGTCATCGATCTTGCAGGATCGATGTGTCCGGCCAGGGTCAGCCCAAGGCGTGAGCGGACTGAACGGCTGCTTAGGGCTGAGTGACCACCAGGGGGCACCCTCATCTGATCAGCGTGCCAGAATGGAAAGGATGACAAATGACCACTAGATTAATCGCGATTTACTTGTGGGCCCCGAAAAGGGTTGTGCCGACCCCGTGTCCGCTTCACACTAAATCCCCTTTCAGGAAGATGCTGATAAAATCTGCATTTCCATCGTTCACTGTGGAGGGCGCTGTTCTGGCAAAACCCCCACACCCGGCCCCCCATGCACGGCCAGATCCGTCGTCTTTTTTTTTTCTCACCGTTTGCAATTTTCGCAACTTATCATAGCGGGGAGATAATCACTGGTGCCAGATACAGTTTATTCATGGAGAGTTGGGGCAGGGCGGCATCAAGATCCCGCTGCTTTTAGGGTCCGTCCGGCGGCTCTGCCTGCCTAAGCGATTCAATCCCATAAATGGTGCTGGGAAGCGTGCAGGGCCCGCTAATGTAATTGGCTGAGGGGAGCAGGAGGGGGCCGTAATGAATCAGCCACCCCCCCCCACCCCCAGCTTCGCTGATCCCCCCCCCCCGTTGCTGATGGCGAGATACCTTCCCTCTCACTCGCCCACAACTTCTCCTATTAATACATCCAAGACGGCGATTATTGCCGGGCTGCATCCATGTAGGACTGAACTGCTGAATATACCCAGCCAGAGCCAACGGATGTCCAGGGCCGAAGGCATAAGCAAGCTAAGCGGCTGCTTAAGGTCCAGCGGCCATCAGGGGGCGTCCCTCACTGATCAGCCTGTCAGAGTGGGAAGAAAAGTGACAGGTGACAATGAGGTTAATCAGATTTCGCTTAGGGCCCCGTAAGGGGTTGGGCCGGCTCTGATGACGTTACATGGGTGCCGCCCACTGACTCATCCGTGTTGGTCAGTGCTGCTCGATATGGAGGCTAAACGTGTGCTTGACATACTGCTGACCTGGCATCAGCGTTGCTCATGGAGACAAGCGACCTGTGTGAATTCAGGCTGTGTAAAACACCCCCCCCTCCAATGTCTCAGAAGCCCCACACAGCTTGTGTTTTCCCTCATTTTCACAGCATAATATCAGAAGCATATTCAGGGGCGGGGCCACAGGGGCCTAAGTGAAAGCCGATTGGCCCCAGGAATGCCTCCTCCCACGTCTCTCACCAATTCAAGACATATCATTGGCTAACGTTAAGGTTGGCTCCTCTTATGTCTTTCGCTTTTAAAAAAAATCCTAGAATCAGCCCTGTCCCTGTTGTAAATGTGTTCACTTAAAGGTACAACAGCATGGTCCCTGCTGACACTCGTGGCCGGGACCATCTGTTAGGCCTTCTCTGCCTAAGTTTCGTATTGCAATCATCATCGTGTTAACATTAATCAGTCTTAGCTGGATGTCGAGTTGTCCACCGGGGGCCGGGTTAAGGCCTTCATCCCGGTCGCCAAGCAGCTCAGATCAGAGAATCTGGTTCCTTGGCCTCGTTCCCACCCCTGAGCCCATACAGCGCTGCCTTCTGCCCCCCGATGAGGGAGAAGCTTCCCATCTGCTGACAGTCATGCCAGAATCACAGATCACATCCAAGACAAACACATAAACACATCTTCTGAGAGACACGTGGGCAAACTACTCAGTGTTGCCCACTGGGCTGTGTCAAACGAAAAGAGTGTTCCAAGGAAGACTGACATTTAACAGTTTACTGGTCACTTATGATCCAAAGCATTTATATTACACCTTAAAATGGTCATTTATCCATGTGTGTGTTTATTAAATTATAATACCGATGTAAATAAATTCTAATGAAATATGAATTTGGGCCGTTTCAGCCTGGCCGACAGGCTTCTGGAAGCTGGAGAAGTGATGGCTGTTCAGCAGCTCATCACCGCTGGCTTGATCTACCCAAGACTGGGTATCATGACGGGAACCGCAACCATGAGCGGTACCACGATTGGCACCAAGACTAGTATTATATCAGGCATCATCACAGGTATCATGACGGGAATCATGACAGGTATCATATCGGGCAGGATGACGGATACCATATCGGGCAGGATGACGGATACCATGAGGGGCAGGATGATGGATGCCATATCGGGCAGGATGACGGATGCCATATCGGGCAGGATGACGGATACCATGAGGGGCAGGATGATGGATGCCATATCGGGCAGGATGACGGGTGACCCGTCTCCAAGGTCGGTGATGTGGTAAAGCACTGAACATCAAATAGACAGTCTAGTAAATTGCTGCCCAGCCTCAAACTCATTTATATTCAGTTATTTTCAGTGAAATTCATATTCATTTGTGTGTTTTACAGGGTCACTGCTTACAAAAAAATCCATTCTTTCGCACTTGTCACCCAGATCAATTAATCTAAGCACCAAGAAATCATCGGTCCGGGTCCATTACACGACAGCAGTACGCAGGTCATACACAAAGCAGGAAATATGTGATATGTAACATAAAAGTAAACACTAATTCAGCTGACACACACGTGTGTGACCGTGAGCTTGTACACCAGAAACAGGTGCATATTTTTGTTAATACTAAAAAACGCCATAAGGTGGCAGTCACCATAAATGAGTCGGGCCTCACAGCATGGATCTGAAAGCTGCTCCCCGCCCCCTTCTTTGACCTGTAACCCCCCGCCTCTCAGCACGGGCCGGTCTCCAGCCCCGCCCCACCCTGGACCAGACGCCTGGTGTCCTGAGTAGGCAGTTTCCTTAAAAGCTTTTCATTTCCTTTATGTTTTCCCTGCAATTACTCCTTGTAATTATTCGCATGGCTAGCTTTGATTACTGGGCTGTTTTTTTTTTTTTTTTTTTTTAATTCTTATTTTGCTCGATAAGTGTTTTTCCCAGCCTGGACGTAACTTTGGCTCTGGTCCCTCAGGACTGCTGAGCGAATCAGAGGGCATCGTGGGAAGGTTCAGGGAGCGGGGCGAATTGCGACAGGGCGGACACGGAGACGCCCAATGGCCGGGCACGGCTGGGGCGGCAAATCCGCATGATCCCGTTCTCGAGCGGGCTCGCGGTCGAGCCCCTGAAGGGGCGCCGGTATTGATTTGTGAGTTTAGCGAAAGCGCAAAAAATTCAGACGGGTGTCGTACTGGGAATTGCTGACGACTCAGTCAGCAATTACGCCCCCCCCCCCCCCCCCCCCAGCCCCCAAACAAATATGGCTGACGGCTCAATAGCCACTCACTCAGTCACACAGGAGTTCATGCAGGGCATTGGTTATGAATATGGAGATAGCGCCTCGATCGGTTGGTAGGATTTCTCTCTAATCAAGGACCAAAATCTTTCTCTGGATCCCCCTCACTGATGCACAGTCTTGGCAGGTGCCATTGTCAAAGTATGAACTAATGCTTGCGGTTTCACTGTGACTGCATCCTGGAAGGGACCGCAGAGCTTGGTTTAGATTAATTACCGCTCTATCACTATCTGTTTACAATATTGCCTGTGCAGCGAATTTATGTCCAATCTGCTAACAGCTAGGGGAATTCCATCCAAAACGGGCTGTTTATTTATGTGTGTGCTGTATCTGCATACCACAAGAAATCAAACTACACACTTGCACGCACCTCGAAAAGAGTTTCTGATCTCACCAGGAGATATTTCTGTTACGATTTGGATATGGCATCTATGAAAAGAAAAATGTATCAACACTTATTGATGTATCATTGCCCTTGTGATTCTGAAGTTTATTTTAAACTTTTAGTTCTTAATTAGCCATGATTTTGCCATTAACCCTGTTGCTATGGAGATGGTGACGCAACAATGCTTTCTGAGAACTACGGAGTGCTGCTAGTCATTATTTACACCCCAAAACACAGCATTACCATGGGACGCTGGTGACCAGGATCTGGAGGAGTTTGGCTATAGGAAGATGGTAACAATGATGACGTCATCAGACCAGTTGCGGACCTGCCCCGATTTCCACCGTGGTGCCAGGAGTGAGATTGCGATAGAGCAGAGGTGGGTTGGCATTCTGCACACCAAGCGGACCTCTCCTACTGCAGCTGGCATCGATCACCAACATACAAGTGTGACAGGACTGACCAGAAGCCCCGAAATGAAACTGGGGCATTTCTGCCCTCAGTCAGCACTTTGGGTGACTGGGACTTCGATTTAATTATCGCCACCCTGTCCACCACGTAGCTGAAGCCGCTGCAGGAAACCCACGGTAGCAGTACAGGCAGTCCATTGGCACGGGGAGACAGCGAGTACGTCCCGCGGTCTCGGCGCTGCCATGCGAGGGCAGCTTAGCGACACTAAATCTCTTCACGCTCAAACAGTGGTGAGTGGAGGCTGGCGTGATCTAAGCACAGAGGCTCCTAAAGAAGACGGATGTCCTGACCCCAATGATTACTTTATCGTTAGCATTAATTAATCAGAGCGAGGTCTCCAGTCTAGCGGGTCAGTTTAGATCAGAACCAGAGCGCATTTATTATGGCAAAGCAGATCTGGGGTTTGGGTAGTAAATATCTCATCGAACGGCACAGGTTTGTCAATCCAGAATGACTCCGGCACTTTAACAAGGCGACCTCACTTAAAGGCACAGCGCAGATTTCTCACACGGCGCAGAAGCATAAATCAACTCAAGTCAAGTGGGGCTTTATTGTCATACCAACCATATACAGTAACGCAGCACAATGTTCCCCCAGGACTACGGTGCTAAATATATACGTAAAGTACAAAGATGGACAGAACAAGTGCGGGTAAACAAAACCAACCACACTGACACACAATTAAAATGTAAACTATGCCGGAATGTTTAGAATTTAAACAATGATGGAAGCAGCAGAGAGGCACATAAATAGTATGAATGAGCGAATAATACATTTCAGAGTAATAAATAATGATAAATAATGGGTATTAACAGCGGCAATAATAGGGCAAATGGCTATAAAGAGCAGATCTGTGGGCAACAGAGTCACCAGCATTGCATAAAGAAAGGATCCAGGTTAGACTGACTGTGCAGATACATGTTAGCAAATGTGACTCCTGCCAAAGGAGCCCAGCGTATATTTACAGGGTATAAATATTTAACAGCGTTAGAGAGCTGAGGCCAGTACTCAGAAATGGACCATCGGTGGTCATGTGATGGGGGATGGTGTCGAAGAGGAGTTAACGCGAGTCACGTGACCCAGGGAAGGAACATAGGGTTCCGCTCTGGGTTAGGGGGGGCAGAGGTCTGGAGGAAGGGGCCGAGGTTCTGAAAGCACTTGGCAGAAGCAGACAGAGACACAGAGACTCCAAAGAGCCAAAGATGGCGTGCGTGGTGCTTAATTAGTGCCGGGCAACATAAAAGCTGGGCTGAGCTCGTTAGGGCTGCGGGTCGTGCTTCCGGCATTTTGCGGAGGTCTCACAGCTGCAGCGGTTTGACGTTTGCACTTTCGCCGGAGCTGCTCTCGAGAAATGCTGTCATGTACTATTCAAAAAACATATTCTTCAAAATTTACTGCAGAACAGCAAGAGCAGAGTATCAGTCTCACCAGGAGTAGTGATGTAAGGACAGACAGACAGATAGATAGATAGTGAGGGCAGATTCAGCACTGACAGAATTCTGCAGTAAAACTAGATGAATTTTGCTGTCAATCTGTGCACCAAATGAGAGAGAATCAGCACGTTTTTCAGAAAGAAATCTGTTAAAAATCTGACACCTATCAGACAGACTGGTGTATATACCGTGATGTAATTATGAAAGAGGACATTTCAAAACTTGTGTTCAGTGCAAGCTATCTGTCACACACGAAGCAGAAGGTAGCACGGGTCACCGCAAAGGTCACGGGGCCTGCAGGATGGTAGCTAATTATTTTGCCTCTTCAACATTTTACCCTCAGCCAAGGAAATGAGCAATTAAGACTCAGAGCGGATACTCACTTTAGGTCCCGTAAGCCAGCTGTTAGCAGACCATGACAGGACATGCATCTGGCAGAAACTTTCAGTTTGCTAAACTTACAATCAAGTACATGTTGAAAATCCACAATCAAAGTCCCCTGGAGTTAAATACAATCGATGTTAATCAAATAGAACGGGTCACGTTAGATCGCCCAATGCTCCCCCACCCCCCCAAGTTTGAGCAAAAGCAGAGGACCTCTGCAGAGGTCTCCATTGTTTATCCGCTGGGTCTCACCTCACATTCCTCACGGGCTCCTTCTGGGCGCCTGGAAACGCGGCCCGATCCGTCATATGTAAACGCCAGGCGGAGCAGAGTCACGCAGACCTGCGCTCGGCTCGCACGACCAATCCTGAGGCAGGAAGCCATCAGAGGAGGTCGTGAGCTGCTTATGGACGCAGACTCATACCCCGAAGACATTTCCATTCCCAGTTGGGTGTCCCCACTTTACTCTTGACCAAGAAATTACCCAGAATGCCCCGGGGATACTGATTACTTCTGTGTTGTTAGGTTGTTTCACAGAGAAACCCATGAACTCTCACGGTGTGATGGAGGGGTAACCACCTCAACTCAGAGGAGAAACATCTTCCCAGCTGACCGCACCCCATGTCATGGGGCAAAAGACCCTCCAAGGGACAGGGATGGTTGCATGGCAACAGGATATGCTGCATGAATTTTGTACCCCTGAGAGAGTCAGTAAATTTGCCTCTAATATGAGAGCAGTAGATGCTTGCTGATGCCAGGCTCTCGGCGGTGTGAATCTTAACAACCGTCAACAGCCAGTGGCGCTGTTCGCAGCCTCTCCAACTACGCATTCGCATGGGGCAACTGAGGCTTGGAGGCCCCCTGTTGGCCAGAAACAGTCATTACACTAGAGGGGGCCTCAAAGTTTTTTAGTGGGGCCCCAGAGACAACACACCCGCCCGTTTGTACGGCCTGTGGTTGGGAGGAGAGACACCTTGGTTTGACTGTGACTGATTCTGGTGAAACGCTGTACGCCTGATGGAGTAGCACAGTCTAAATAAGGCCTGGTAAGCTTGCGAACAGTGATTCTATCACCTTCAGCTCACCATTGCTCTTAGATGAGGGTATAGGAATCTTCTGTACATTCTTGAAGCTTCAGCCTATTGGAAGACACTGACACGTCTTTCCAGTTCTGTAATAACTCTCACATCTTCTGAACATTTATATGGCAACCAGGTAGAATGGAATATCTTTGTCATGTTGTTTACACTGCACAACGAAACTAAGCATCTCAGCCATGTTCCTGCCCAGGGCGTGAAATAGAATAGCAGAAATCATTCTCTAATGCTTTTTTTATGAACAATCATCCTGCTTTCTGCATGGCAAATGTTAGATCAATAGGTAATATTAGGAGAGCATCACTCTTGTAAAAACGTATTTCTGTAAAGTCCAACATGGTGAACTGCTTTAAGTAATCAAGTAATGCTTATTGATCACTTTATTCGATCAAACTCCACGTGTTGTCCCCTCGCCTCGTGGCGGTGACTGAGGAATACAGCGGGTTACCGCGGCCGGAACAATCAATCCAGGCTGAAATCAATGCCGCCAGGTCCCCGGCGGACCATGCGGAGCGAAGCCCCCAAGCCAACGCCGCGGTTACGCCCGCTTCTCTGCGCCCTCCTGCAGATGCCCAACAGCTGATGCTGAGCCGGTCGCGTGTTTGTAATAAGGATGAGATTGTTTCAACCGGCAGTGATGCCAAAATGTATAGAACTTGGGATTGCCTTATAGTTTTTATCTGGATTAGAAAAAAAAATTACTTGAAATTTGGAGTACGTATTTTTTTTTTTTGCAGATAGGAGATAGGTCTGCGCGTTTTATTATTACTAATAATTAGACCACATTAGTATTACACCTGTATTCCCCTTACGATTTCTCCGCATCACACGAAAAATGTCCTTACGTAACATTACACTTTTATGCAGCACACGTAGTAGGACAGTGGAATTTCTCCACAAAAGGGAATAAAACAGAATATGCGACCCGGGACCCCAGCCTGAGTGTTCCGCAGAGTGCCCAGTATACCGCAGAGTCTCTACACAGACACAAATCGGTCGGGACAGGACACCCCACCCGAAGAAACATTTTTTAAAAAAACGTGCGAAAATGTGGGGAAAGTAAATATTGCACTTAAATCAGATTACAGATCCCTGCGAACACTCTCATACTACATCGTTAATGATGCATTTGAGTTCGTATGCCGTGTTTTCCACACGACTTGAACTGAAAGCAACTCTCGCCCTCTCGCACGGGCTTTGGGTGGTAACTTGCTAGGGAGCCTCGCCGATTGCCTTTCCCATTGGTTTAGTGGGAATGTGATGACATTGAGGAGTTGCTCCCCGAACTCTATAAAGCCGTTTGCTTGGCCAGATAGCAAAGTGTGGACTGCAAACCGGCGGTGGGCAATCAACGAGCTGTGAAATCCTCCGATCGTACCGTATCGTGTTGTGCCGCACCCGTGCAAAAACCCCTTTAAAAGCATGAGCGAGGTAAGCGTTTGATTTATACCGTAAAGGGCGCCGGGAAACACCAGTACTAGTTAAGTGTTAGTGGTGGTTCACCATAAACCGAGAAATGTTAGCGGTGCCCCGTGCGCTTCTGGTTCCTTTACGAATTTGAGCCTTGGGATTTTCACTGTATTCATTTTTAATATGCCGTGGTGTAAGTTAGTGAATGTTAGTGGAGAAGTTTGTTTTTCGGTCTGGCTGCCGAGTGTACTGACAGGTATCACTTTCTTGCGGATGCAGATGCATGACATACTGCAGCAATGCATGCGCTGCGCCGGAGCCCCTCGGCACGCCGTCCTGTCCTCACATTCTGCTAATCGGGCAAAAATCCTCCGTGTGTAAGGTGTAACACGGTGAGACACCCTCCGCAGATGGAAGCGACGTTGGCGGATTTATGCGAAAAGTCGTGTACTTTTTGGAAAACAGAATGTGACTTTAAGCATCAATACCTGGGTTTCTTAAACAACCCAACACCCGCCTGGATTTGTCCTGTTTGATTCCATAGCGCAGCATAATAATGAAAATGCCCGAGTTGTTGCCGGGCGGCGGAAAACGGCCGTAGGGCAGCACTGATGGTGAACTTGCCGCTTGATCTCTGGGCTCATATGATCCGACCCCGTTAATTTGAAATGACTCCAGTTAGATATTAATGGATATTCTGTAGAAAAAAAATCCTAGATTTTCTGGAGCAGTCCCACAACTTTATTAAATTAGGTTCAAAGACGGGTCAGGCGTACAACAATTCCCACTGCGGTATTTATAATATTTCTTAATATTTCACAAACTGAACGTTGTGACAAATTGAAATATTTTTTGTGAGGTTTTTTTTTTTTTTTTTGGTCAGGATGGTTTGTTGTCATTGTGCAATGGAAAGATCACTTTAAATGATTCTCTCGTACCGGACTGAGATTAGCTCACTGTGGGTAATAGGCCGTGTAATTTACGGGTTGGTTTATACTTTTAGAACATGGCTTATACTAACTCAGGCGATGGAAAAACGCCATCTTTTAAAAGCCGAAACGCTTTGGAGGATTAATGAGAAGCTGGGTATGAGCCGCGGTCCCCGCAATCGTTCCCCTGTGTGTAAACAAGCGCTTTGTGGTGATTTCCCGGGATATCCTGCATGGAGGGGGGTCGACTGGGTTTGTCCCAACCACGTAAGTTCACTACTAGAGGGGCTGCTCACGGATAGGTGCGGCACCATCTGGACAGTGTCCATCCACAACATATAGCTGAAGAGAGGGGACATGGCGCATAAACAATATTACTAAAAGGTATATGGAGGGTGACGCTGCGGTACCGTAGTGGGGCGCGGCTCCTGTCTGCCAGTCGCTCCGCGTCACCCCATCGCCTTTAGCCGGGTAACCCAGATCGATCCCTCGGCATCACAGATCCTCCTGTGGAGTAAATTAGCGCATTTGGGCCAGTGGGGAACAAGGACACACAGGGAAAAGACTATTGTGAATACCGAAGTATTTGCAAAAGTGCGAAAGATTAACAACAGGTCGTGGATTATCCAGCGGCTGCGGCTGACTCATGGAAAGTTCATGTCCCTTGTAGAAGGTGAAAAGTAAACTAAGCCGGATGTCGATGTAGGGAGAAGCCTGTGAGCCGAGCCGAGCAGCGTGCCGAGCTGCCCCCGGCACTGTGTGGGAACAATCCAAAGCACCCAGCCTGACGGGATCATTTTTTAATAGTAATTTAACAGTAAGATATGGTGTTCGCGGAAGACATCCAGAAATCCCTGATTGAAGACGGCTTAAGGTAAACAGACAGCCTTCCAAGAGGTTAAACATGGTTGTGTGGGTGACCTATTAATTTTAACTGGGAAGGATCCTGCTTATGGACGTCAGAGTTGAACAAGCATTTGGACCGGCTTTTGACCGTTACTCCATCTGCCGCTCTTGGGATAAGCAGAGATGGGCTGATCTTTTACAGTCTGCTGCTCAGCTGTTATGCACTTGATCTGCTAATAAAATACTGACCATCCTTCTATCTCCAACAACCACTTAACCCGAGTTATATTGGTTCAGGTACAGTTTAAGGGTGCACAGGGCTGCGATTGTGGATTTAATGTGAGTGTGTAACGGGAGGCAGGGCTGGTTTCCTAGATATTACACACTAACGCAGCACGTTGCTAATGCAGCCCTTATCCCATTGCACGTGTTCTTCAGGTGTCCTGGCCGCGATGCTCGTCGCCGTGGGCTCGCGGCCGCAGCGAGTGGAGCGCGTGGCGGGTGGCGCCCGCCGTTGGCTCCGCTTATCTTTCACGCGCCACTGATGCTGGCGCCCGCCGCTGGCACGCCCCTCCCACCACATGTCACCGTGATGCTGTGGCGTCGTCATGACAACAGATGTCCTATCAGATGGAAATAACAGGTTGCTGAAAAAAAAAAACCTTAACAAAGTGAAAAATGTTATTAATTGAGCCGATCTGTGTGCAATTTTCATATTAAAATGGAAACATAGGGTCCAAATTTAGAAGTCCTTGTTCTAGTTTTGTTTTCATATCGGGAACTTTATTCAGTTTTCTGAGCTGTTCTTGATATGTGTAGAGACACAGAGCCCAGATGTGTACAGACGTGAACGTGCACAGATGTGCTGGGGACTTGAGTACAGTCTGCGCATCTGCTTTATGTGAATATTAACCAAATATATACCCATATCATTCAGGGCTGTACGGCAGGACACTTCACCATGTCTCTTGCAGCATGATCAGGCTGTGGCTGGGCTATTAGATTGGCAGGAGGTTGGGATTTGAAAGCGCTTGCTGCAGGTAACGTAGTGAGGCAGAGATGCAAGCAATCCGATTGGCCATGAGGAATGGAGGCTTTGCGGATCTGGCTGGTGACCGACGACTCCTCTGTGGTCCACATATCGACACCAGCTTCTGTGTCATTGCGCAGCTGTCAGTTGTGACAACAGGAATTACAGCAGGGGGTAAATTCAGGGTCCTTATGGGCACGGGGTCCTTCGTGAGGTGGGGGTTATGGGTTAGAGTTTAGAAAGTGATTGTGGTCTTACAGTGAGCTGTTATTCGTGCTACAGTCATGGGCTACCGGTTCTGCTTGCATAACCAATTACTGAACTGTGTCCGTCCCTCAGTCTTTTTTTTTTTTTATTCATTATTTTTATTGGTACACAGAGTCAGACTGACATGGCCTCGTCCAATCAGGATTTTCTGGTAAAACATTTACGCATGGCTTTGCAGAATTGGACAATAACGATTCAGTAATGCAAGGAAATTTACCTGGGTGATACCTTAAGCATTATGTCTGTGGCAGCAGCCCCCTCCCACCCCCACCCCCACCAGAGGAGCTGAATTTATCAACATGCAGAGGGTCATCCCTCAGAGTAGAAAGGTATTTTTTGTGAAAACAGACTTGTGTCATGTGACTGGGTGCATGCGACCTGAATCATGTGACTGGCGGACATGCAGGCGCATGATGTATTCTGTATTCCAGAGTCCTGGCAGATATGTATTTCAATTTATTATTCGCTATATGCCCCGTATGGCAGAGGTAGAGATGTCAGGTCCAGAGAGTACAAATCCAGACCAAGATTTTGGTTCAGCCAACCAGTTGAGGACTCTGTGACTCTTTATACTCAACTGGTTGGTTGAAACAAAATCTTGGTCTGGATTTGTACTCTCTGGACCTGACAAATCCACCTCTGCTGTACAGTTTATGGTGCTCAGGGTCTATGTCAAATTTCCAAAGTCTCTCCAGATCATCTGAAGAAAGCTGTTCAAAGGATCAAAAAGAGTAACGACACTATGCCCCAGAATGCGATGGTTATGTCGCATGCCATTGGACGCAGAGGCACTATAAAGCAGAGGAAAGTTAGCATGATTCCAAGGACCTCTGCGTGACTGGGGCCCTCAAAAATTTGGAACATAATTGGATTGGCCTGGGTGGGGGGCCCCAATTTGATATGCTTTCATGGGGCCAAAAATCTAAAACCGCAGCCCTGATTGGACACACCAACGTTTAGTCTCGTGGCTGCTGGACGGGGAGGGAGCAGAGTGATGTTTTTGCTGGTAACACGTCTCCCGTGCATCACAGAGTCTGCCCGACTGGGGGAGGGGTATCCCGAAATACTAATCCGCATGATGTGTCTTGACGGTTTTCCAATTAAATGCCAAGTTAAATTTATTTAATTACGTTTCCTGGTAAAAATCCGTGCCCGTGTTTATTAATTAGACCGCAGTTTGCTGCTGGGTGCTTTAGAAGCGACTGAGAAATGCTCTCAAAGGAACAACAGACACTCCCACGACTGGGTGTGTACTGATACCCTTCTGGTGCTGAATGGTGAGCCCAGTCATTGCTGGTGGATTAGATGTGGATCTTGACCTGGAGCACACAAGCAATCATTGTATAACGCTGTGATTTTTGACCCTGTGGATTTTAAGTATCCCGTAGTGATTTCATATATTTGTTTCACAAGCATATGTGTGTTTACAGTTATTTGTCATTATTTTCTGAATATATCAATAAAGAATGAAGTAATGCTCATGCTGAATTTGAAATTCAAAATTCCCCAGTGATTGTGCATAAATGCCAGAGTGCAAACACAAGATCCTTAGGTGCATGTGTGCAGTGTCTGTCTATCTGCAAAGCCAGATTAGATATACAGTATATTACAGTATATTACAGTATTTTGGCTGACAGACTGATGGGTGTAACTTGCTGCCTGATGAATCTTTCCCTTCCTTTGCCAGCAAACTCAAATATTTCTCACTGCCTCCCTGCCGTTGTTACGTTCAGGGGACCGTAATTCACTTTAATCTCCCTGCTTCCCATCCCATAACAACATTCACTTCCATGGCGATGGACAGACATCGTTTGACAGCTGAAAGCTCTGCTCCCTCATTGGCCAGTCTCAGTGGTGTCTTGGCAGTCTGCGGGAGACCCCGATAGAGTAATTGGGTCCCTAAAGGGGCCCCAATCCTCTTACGCCATCCAGCAGCAAACCTCACACATTGTCACACTGACTCAGGCCATTAACCGTCTAATGCGTCTGTAGCACAAAAGCACTTTATTCAAAGATTTTTCTGTTGTTGCATGCTGCTAAGATGAAGTACAGTTTAGGAAGGAATGGCTCTGTGGATATTTTAGGATGAAAATGTTACCATGACCTTTTAAAAGGCTTGATAAACACAACAACTCCTGCCAGTAGTTCCTGCTACTACAGAAGGTTGACATTTTTAGTCTCCAGGTTGTAACAAATATACTTACACACGCATGGTTCATATATTCCTGTCATTGTGGGGA
Source organism: Brienomyrus brachyistius (assembly GCF_023856365.1). Classification (NCBI taxonomy): domain Eukaryota; kingdom Metazoa; phylum Chordata; class Actinopteri; order Osteoglossiformes; family Mormyridae; genus Brienomyrus; species Brienomyrus brachyistius. The sequence continues at coordinate 3,486,742 of NW_026042310.1, forward strand.
CTCTCCATTAATTTCTATGGACATAACCCTAATCCTAAATATGACCACCCTAACCCCTACCCAGCCATAACCTTAACAATAAGAAACCAAACTAAATATGAGACATTTTTAGTTTTTTGACTGCATTCACTGATCGCTGTGGGGACTAGATAAATGGTCCCCAGAATGTCAAAATAACAGGTTTTTAATCACATAGTGGGGGACATTTGGTACCCACGATATAATATAAACCCAATACACACGCACAGCAATGTCCCTCTCAAATCTCCTTACAATCGACAATTGAAAGACTTATGGAACGAGAGCAGTCATTGGCTGCTTTACACCTGTGATGTGATTGGTCAGCAGCTCAAAATTGTTGCATAGGCATTTAAACGGTACAAGGGTAGGAAAAATAACTCAAGACCAGGCTACTCGCTGTCTGTGGGTGCAGTGTTACTGCACCAAGAAAGGATGCATGAAGTTCAATTCCTTTTCCAGCTGGAATGCAGGTTTTGCACCATCTTTTACTCTCTCAATTAATCCTCTTTAATTAATATTTATTGTAATAAGTGTAAACCTTTGTTGCTTAGAGTTTAATCTCACTGTTCACCAGCTGCCATATTACCCTCAGCCACGGTCGTAATATTCAACGTAATTTGAGAGACAGGAATAGGGCTCGACAGAGGAAATTTAATGGGGCCATTCCCACCTGCACAGATAGGGGGCAGTAGATGGCGGCTAGCTGTCCGCTTATTTCAGAAAGCATTTCTGTTCTTGGCTGGTTGTGTGTATCTGTTGTGCCGCGTAAAGGCTCCTTTATAAACGGAGGTGAAATAAAAGAAAAAGGAATTTACACTTCGGTGGAGGTTGAAGATGGACTTGCCAGTGTGTGTGAGATGGACAGCAGAAACCGTGGTCATGTCTGATGGAGTCATCTGTCACAGGTTCATATCATCGCTGGGACCCACCGTGGATGCTGAAGAAGACCAGGGCCTCAGATACCGAGACATTTACACGCATCCCCGCTGCCGCAGTAGCACCCAATTGTCTGCATCTCCAAACTGGGCTGTTGATTTGTTCAGTGCTCTCATCCAATATGTATTTGCATTTGGGATGTTAGAAAACTCTCAAGGCAGTGCCCGATTCTTCCATATTAAACCATCTGAAGCGTGATATTAAGACGTAAAATAAACGGAAAACTTTTGTAGAATTCTAAATTCTGCTATATAACTCAACATTCTAGTATTCACATCGCAGCGCTTCACATTCTAAAATGTTCCGTACTTGCAGTTCTGCATTCTTGAATTGAACATTCTTCATTCCGCGGAAGGATTGAATAACTAATCACACACGTGTAGGATCTTAGGCTGGCGGTTTCAAGTCACGCCGTTCCCCGCGTTCCCATTTTAATATGAAAACTGCACACAGATCGGCTCTGAGAGGTCAGCTTAAATCTCTCCATCAATCCACCAATTTTATTATGGTGAAGGTGATTATGACGTTAATTCTGAACGGGAGGGGGAAATGGAATTGGCAGAATTAAAGTGACTACAGGGTGCGGAGATAATCCTGTAAACGGATCCTAAAAACCGTCATCTTTTCCCGGGGAGCAGCTGAGCAGTTTGAGCCGACGTAAACGCAGAACCGTATGCCCTCGTGATCCGTTAAGCCGGGCGTGAAAACAAGATACTCCAGTTTTTCGTTTGAAGTAAAATTTTGACAAGCGGGTGCATTTTAACGCCATGTGGTGGGAGCGCGGGCGCTAAAGCAGCTGTCAGCGCGTGACTGCAACGCGGGAGGCTGCGCGCTCGGACACGACGCAGCCAGATTCGCACATTGAGACACCCCCATTTCCCCGCGGGCCTCAGGATGCTCGCCTAGTGAAAATAAGAATCGTGCATGCTGTCTTATTTTTTTAGATTAACGCTGCAGTGCAGTAAATCCAGCATCACTGCTGTGGTTAACGAACAGTCAAACGGGATAAAAAGAGGAAAACCGAGACGTTCCTGGATGGTTCTAAAGGTTTTGAAACTGCTAATTTAAATTTGACAGGAGGATTTCTTAGGAATGTTAATGCAGAATGACCTGCTATCTCAAAAAGGGAGGATTAAACAGAGAAAGGTATTAAACTTTCCCGTGGTTAGATTTGGTGCTGTACCAGAACGGGCCACGTGAAAGATGTGGAACAAACACTACGAAGGTGATAATAAATGACCCACTTATTTCTTGCAGAATGTCACTATATAATTAGCGGTAAGTTTACCTGCTAGTCGAAGGTGGTTCAGCCCTGCAGAAAATGTCGAGCTGCCCTTTGAAAGAAGAACAACAGAGTCATGATTGCACATAGAAAAGGACACTGGGATCTTTGGCAATATGCATCAAGATATGCAATACGGGATTATTTACATTGATTTATTTTGCACACACTTTTGTCCAAAGTGGCGTGGGAGCGAGAGCTGAACGGCGCACTGGGACACGTCGTGAGAAGCTAAGAGGACCGAACGCGAGCATCGCCAGGGCCAGGCTAATGACTTACGTGGCTTGTTCGGAGTGCATTTTAATCAGACTGTCAACACAGAATAACCGTCAGTGATGCATAATTAGAAGTGTCAGAGGTCATATTTAACTCAGAGCACTAAAACGTAGCCCAGTGCTGCCAATGGCCCTAACGTGACTTGGGGGGGGGGGGGGGGGTTTGTGACAGACCGAGTCTTTACTGATGTGATCAAAAGCTGCACCAGCCCCCAGAGAATGGGTGGAAGCCGTTCTTTCCCTCTCTGCTGGAGCCGCCGTCTGTCCTACATCGACATCTTCTCCTTTAAATTCTTAATAGACGACTGAGTGCAGAGTGGGGGGCCTCGGGGGGGGGGGGGGCTGCTGCCAGAGGGCCCGAAATAGCTCCCAAAATGGCTGCGCCAAATGACTTATTTATTTAGTGAAGCCGCTGTACCGTCACCCCCCCCCTCCCCCTGCCCACCCACCACCCCGATCTTGTGGCCGGAGCGGCGCCCAATGCCAACGCCGTTATTTCTGCCTCTCCGGCTTGTTTCATCGTTCTTGACTTTCCCCCGTGTGCAGCTCGTAGGGGGCGTGATGGGGCACGGCCCCGCCCCTCGCGGCTGACAGGTCGCCGTCCTCGTGGCCTCCCCTAGGGGGCAGAGTGCATCAGCCCTGGCTCTTCCTTGGGGCAAATGCGGCGATGGGGGGGGGGGGGGTCGTCAGAATGGCAGGCTCCAAGAGAAGCGACAAGAAGTCAAGAAAACCGATCGCCGGTGTCGTCGCAGGAGCAGCGCGTGACTACGTTCACCCTGCATTACTCACTGAGTCTCGGACGTGCGGCACACTGGGCTGCATTTTGGGGAAGGCGGAACTGGAAACCTGCAGGCCTCCGGGGGAAGGCTCCGCCCCTTCAGGCCAGCTGCCATCCTGCCCCCACCCAGAGTCCATCGCTAAGGCATAGACTTTCTATACCTGGCAGACTATTTATCTCTGGCCGCATGACTCATAAATAAACACATCGCGGTTTGATGTCTGAGGGCTACCATTTCGGGAATCCCGTTACGCCTCTGCGGCCTAGCGACACCCACGTAGCCCAGAGGGGACCTGCTCAGTTAAGCAGAAATAGGTGATTTAACCACTACTCCACCTGCTGGCCAAGCAAAGGAAGTGTGAGCCTATAGGCAGGGACTCAGAAAGGGCAGCTCTGTAAACGTAGCGCACATACCAGGCGAGCGGAATGTATATAGTCATTTCATTTAGCAGATATTTAGCAGGGGCACACATACTGTTTCGGGAAAAGCGGGGGCAGCCAGTCCTTGGAGTAGCTGAATCGTTAAATGAGTCGGTTTTCCGCACTCTGGGCCCCTAACGAGCCATTCAGGGGTAGCATCAAAGCGCACTCTCTGGAAGTTCATTAGAGGCCCACTTCATTAAGCAAGACCTGGGGCGGGAAGAACGGCCAGGTGACACTAAGAGAGTAGGTGCTTGTTCACCCAGGCTGGGTTTGTTCTTCAACCAGCGCCCCCTAGCTTCCATGCAGGGTTACTCTCAGAGACACTGCTTTTCATAGGCTCTCCTTTTGGCCTTTTGATGCTTTATTTATGGTTTAAAGGTTTTTTGTTTGTTTCGCAGAGACAAGGATCTGGAGCCACAACTGGAAACACCAAATCATCTGGAGGACAAGGTGAGAAAGGCAGGTCGCCATGGGGCCTACAGAGAGGGGAGGGTCTTCCTGGGATGACGGCATGTCTCAGGTCAGAAGGTCACAGCGTTTGCTGGAGATGTTGTGACAAGAGGATCCTCAATAGCCTCAATGATATGTTCCTCGCAAACGGGACAAAAAGTGGCTGCTCTCTGTATGGTCCATAAGTACAGGGACAGAATGTTCTAGAAGAATACCAGCGTGTGCCGATGTTTGCCCAGAAGAATATTAAGGATAAAGGTCAGATCGTTTTTTTATCGTAAGTAGGATGGTCTTCCTGCACATCGGGGTTTGATTCGGTTAAACAAATGACAGTCCAGACAAACCTGAACCGTTTCCATGGCACCTTGATCTACTTCCCCTTAGGAGGAACAGGGCAGGCGTGTCGTGGCGCATAATGATGACATCACGATACCAGATCTGCATCTGTTTAGTCTCCATTAGCACTCAGGTTGCAGGAGTTATTCTGGTAGAGAGTGAGAAATCCGCTTATTCCCTGGCACGGGTTTGCAGACATCGTCACTGTCACCGTCACAGGACTGCTGCAGTGAGGGGGTGGGGTGGGGGGGTGCACTCACACACCGGAAATCCCCCCCCCCCCCCCCACCATCTCTGATTCAATCTGTAATCCCAAAGGCTACTCTTGCTGATGCCGACACACTGATTAGGCATGGCCTGTAGTGGTGTGCGTCACTGAAGGGGTTTTATGCTGCGTGCCTCTTATTCCTGAAGCTTTCAGAGAGATGTTTCACGGGGGGTCTGACCTTCTGTTTTCAGCTCGTCTCCCAGTCCAGCTTCTGCCACCCTTTGCCAGGACAGTCCATGCCAAACACGAGATCCCAGCAGCGCTGAGCTCGTGGCATCAGCTTCAACAGGGGGCGCCACCCGTGCATAGCAATGCTGCGGCTTGACAGCAATGTGGTGGGGGGGCAACCCCTAGCCGGGGGGGCAGCCAAAAAACCCCCACGCATGAAAAAGCAGCTCTTTTCTGGAAAGTGGAAACAAGCTGAAATATTGATGCGCCACATTAATAAAAGATGGCGAGGGAGACTGCACTGTTCCCAGTGCTTAGAGAAGCACTGCATCGTAAAACGGGCGACAGAAATGCGAATTTCACGGCGCTTTCATCGGTGGGATGGTAATCGCAACAATAAATGGATGATGGATGTTGACGCACTGAAAGTTCGTGTTTAATGGCCGTCTGTATATGATGAAGTAGCTGAGAGATGTACGAATGACAAACGGGTTGGATGCGTGTGCGCGATTGTGGGTCACGTGACACTGGTCACATGACACTGGTGCGCAGAACCACCTTGTTGTTAGAAAGCTAAGAAATTGGTAAGATAAGGAGCGAATGACCCAAACAGAAGGTGAGAGAAAAGTCTGATCAGACAACCAGAATATGGGTTAGGGAACAAATTATACTTTCCATTTGTGTAAAGCCTCCAAGGTTCCAGAACTGAACGTCGAGGGGGCCCAACGCGATGAGCACCAGGGGGCGCTGTTCAGGGGAGCAAGCTGGTGCGTTTAATTCAGAACCAGGAATACAGCAGTCAAGGGGAACATCGCTGGGAATTGGCACAATTACAATCACAGTTAATTACTTAATCCCCGTGCAAACACCTGCATTTTGAACGGTCCCCAGGCTGGTGTTCTTCTTAACGTGTTGTTTGCTGAGCAAGGACATGTCACTGCACGAGGCAGGAGCGGCGGGATCCTGGACCGAGTCCAGCAGCTGGACGCCTCGCGCCTATGAAACGTTAAAGATGCCTATTTATGGGCTTCAGAGATCGAACACCAGGCTGAGAACAGAGACCCAGGGACATAAACGGATGGCCGTCTACGGGCTGGCGGTGGTGGGGAAGCAGTGGTGGATGCGATAGTCATTTATGGTGGTTTTTTTTGGACGGGAGCTGAATCATTGTGGCTCTTTAAATATAGTATCAATACTTGCTTTGCAGCCGTGTACCTAAAATTTACAGCAGACCAGTTAGCGTGTTAGCGGTTTTAAGCTACTTAAATTAGCATTACCCACAATCCCGTTGACTTTGTATCCTTTTCCTGAATAATTTCTATTCGTTTTGACTAAATGTAAATTGAATATATTTGCATTCACAAACGCCTCGTTTATGTAGATGCCTCCAAGAAAGATGTTCCGGAGGACTTTGACATCGACATGGGCGCCCCGGAGACCGAGAAGGCCGCCGTCGCCATCCAGTCGCAGTTCAGAAAGTTCCAGAAGAAGAAGCAGGAAAGCAAGTCCTAAGGGGTGGCCTGGAGGTTTGACCTCCCACAGCTAGATGGCGCTGTGGGAGCTCCACTTTGCATGTTGAAGAACCACACGATGCGGACTTAAGGGGCGGGTGGGTTGGGGCTGGAAATATTGAGCAATACCCTGTGTATCACCGATGTTTGTGACGTTAAATGCGTATAATGTATCGTTTGACTGCTGTATGGATATTTTGTGAGGCTCTCAATGAGCCTTTTCGTTTAGCAGTCCGCTAACATGTTCAACATTCAGCGCGGCGTACTGTAGCACTGTGGCCTCCCTTACAGCGGGTGGCGCATTTTTAATTTCAAACCTTTCAAATCTTAAATTCAAATCTTAAAAACGATTTTAAAATCGAGGGAGGAAGAAGGGAAAGAATCATTCTTTTTTTTTTAATGAAAATGTGCCAGTAAGTGTACAGTGGGTTTAACAGTGGATGAATGAATTTAACACCTACGGCAATAAAGAATAAGTCACAAAATCAGACTATAAATCGTAAGTATAATGTGTGTGGTTTTGTGGATTGTAACTGTTTGCAGCGCACTAGGCGTACGGCATTTTGGGTGTAAACTATGACATCGTGTACCCAACATTATCGTGTAAGCATTTCTCATTGCATAAATTCAAACTATTTATGACAGACTGAGTTGAAATTGAGCTCCCAGTACATTTCTGCGCTCTGTTAAAACATGCTCATTGTTAAATAAATGTACTTCCGGTTTGATCTTCCATGTACAATCTGTGTGATGCTTCTTTATCAGGTCTAGTTACCGTCGAGTGACAGATTACATGCCTCGCATAAATTCCCCAAATTTGTTCCAATATTTTCCAAACCTCGCGTATTTCAATACTGTATGGAAACATCTGAAGAAAATATGTTTCAAATACGTGAACAAGAATCAAGATAAAAATATACAACTCTATAAAACAGAGACCATAGCGAGTTTCACTCATTTCTCAATTTATGGGTGTGTGCTTGTATAAAATATACATTTTATGACTCTTCTCTGGTGCTGATTGATGAAGGGCTTCTTCCTTGCTTGTTAGGTCTTCAGTCCTGCTCCTAGGAGCCTGTTATGAACTGTCCTAGCAGTGCGCTTCACACCACTTAATGATTCCCATTCTTTTTGAAGGTCACTTGAGGTCATCCTCCGACTTATGACGCATTGCAGGATAAGTTGACGATCATCTCCGGCATTAGGAAGTTGCTTCTGCCCTCTACCTGACTGGGTTCTGCTTATTCCCAGTGTCTCCTGCTTCACCTTGTTCTTCTGTACTGCTGTCTTAGAAATTTTGAACCTGGAAAGATCGTAGCCTTCTGCCCGCAGAACCAGAATTAACCAAAGCAGATTTTTTTGCTATATTTTACAAATATAGAGTGGTCCCTTAATTTTTTTTCCAGAGCTGTATTTTTAATGTAGAGTCCAGTATTTAAAATGCAAATGCATTTCATCTTATAGATGTATGAAGCATGATGTCTTCAACACTCGGGGATCTTGAACACCATGGAAGGCTCAGTCAGTAGACATGGAAGCAAGATCACTGTCGTCATGGTGACAGGCATAGCGACAGGGATGGCATCGCTTGAAGCATGAGTGGCATGTCTGCTGGATGCAGCTGGACCACCCAGTATTGCTAAGAAAAGCCTTTACTCATTACTGTTATTTACTGCTGGAATGTTCTGGCTTCTCGCCCTTAATAAATCTCTTTAAAAACACTCAGCTGAAGCGAGGACTCCACACTGCTGCAGAAGGCCGGCAGCGTGATGATGTTTTTGTTTAATTTTAGGTGTGGAGGGGCTCGTCAAATAAGCGGTCAGAAATTAAACACCGGCCTTGATCGAACCAGCGGAGCCATTTCATTCAAACTCCTTAAGTAGCAGGAGAAATTCAGTTTGAAGGGATCTGATCTTGGTAAGTTGGGTGTCAAATAAGCTGAGGCTGGTATCTTTTCTGGCATTGGGATTCCAGTGTTTGATCTGAGGCAGTTTGATCTGTACTTGTCATTGGCTTGGTAGTCTACCGGATTTAAGCGGCCTGGCCTAATCCCTCATTCTCACTCCTCAGGCTGTAAATCGCACACTCATCGCCGCTGCTTTGAAATTAACATGATTATTCATTCGTTCTCCCTTGTTGTTGATGAGCTGGGCTGTTGAATCTGTTTGTGAAGAGAAAAAGTATTAACGAAACACAGCGTGTTCCTCTGAAATTCAGCAGCATTGAGGTGACCAAGAAGTCCTGAAACTGGAGGCGGCTCTGTAAAGACAGATCACAGCCACCCCGTGGGACGAAATGTTCTTGCCCAGGGTTTAATTAGAGCCGATCGCGGCCATGAGGGGGCCGAGGACGACGGTGACCGGACTGAAGATTTCCATCGGAGTCACGTAACGTGAATGTCAGAGAGAAGGAAGCAGCGGCCACTTTGAAAGGCACTTTTACTTCCACTGGGGTCTGCGGCAAAAAAAGCTGGGATGCTACCCGAAAAAAGAAAAGTAAAGTTAAGTCAGGCATCTGTGGGGCAGCTTGGGGTCCTTGGGGGCACATGACCAACAGGCCTGGAGGCAAATCTGGTCATTATGCTGAGCATGGAGACCCACAGTGCTGAAGGATAGTGAGAAAAAAGGGGGAAACGGTACTAACTTGATGGATGGGGCAGCTGCGGGAATCCCTTTCCTCCTGCTTCTGGCCCACATTTTTCCAGCCTCATTTCCCATGAAGATGCTATCATTCACCGGCCGCTTTGTTTTCCCATGTCCATGGCGGTAATTTTAACTAGCAGCCAGCAGCTCTCTGAGTCTCAGACCGCTTCTCACTGAGCTGCTCCTGAGAGACGCTTTAAACGACCTCACAGAGCCCGTTACTGCAGATGTGAAAAGAAGCAGGGACCATCTGCGTCTTAGGTTAGACAGCAGCTACACAGGGTGAAGGGCCCGGCGTCCCGCAGAACAGTGCCGAGGGCCCCGCGTCCCGCAGAACAGTGCCGAGGGCCCGGCGTCCCGCAGAACACTGCCGGCGGGCCCGGCGTCCCGCAGAACACTGCCGGCGGGCCCGGCGTCCCGCAGAACACTGCCGGCGGGCCCGGCGTCCCGCAGAACACTGCCGAGGGGCCCGGCGTCCCGCAGAACATTGCCGAGGGGCCCGGCGTCCCGCAGAACAGTGCCGAGGGCCCGGCGTCCCGCAGAACAGTGCCGAGGGCCCGGCGTCCCACAGAACACTGCCGCGGGCCCGACGTCCCGCAGAACACTGCCGGCGGGCCCAGCGTCCCGCAGAACAGTGCCGAGGGCCCGGCGTCCCTAAGATCAAATTCCTACTCCTTCAGGAAAACTAGTTATGCAAGAACGATGATAAATTCACACTCAGTCTGTCAGTGTCTGGAAGACAAATCCACTTGAAAAAAAAAAAAACAGAGGAGGTCACAGGACAGCAGCTAGGGGTGTCATCTCACCGCTAATTATAGAAGTAGATCAAGTCTTTTCATGGGAAATGGTTGAATTATTGCTCATCATTACTCTAATAAGATAATTATAGATGATTCTGTTGATTATTTCTTTGGTCGTGTCACCCAGGCTACCATTTTAATGAGTATCTCCAATCTCCCAGTCCCACTGGCAGGATTTAATTGTTCTCCAATAACAATGAGAAAATAAAACAAAAGTGGGTTACTGAAACAGAGCAATAGCTAAATGTGGGTTAGGGTAACTGTGTGGCCTGTAGTGACAGCGTACAGCCCCACCCCCCCGGTACCATGGAAACAAGGAGTGGGCCAAACCCACCATGTGAAAAGGGTCAGTCAGTTAGCTGGGAGAAATGCCCAGGAGATCCGCGGTCCGTTAGCGTCAGAACACAAGGTGCCTGAAACCGCTGCAGGGCACGAACACCACATTTGTCTCGTTTGCCGCAGTCTGGGCTTTTTAAACGATCAGTGGTCAGTTAGCGGTCAGCTAGCGATCAGTTATCGGTCTGGCAGGCACTCCGAGACCCGCAGCTGGCTTTCCGACCGCCGACATAAGCAGCGATGAATGGATTCACGCACAGAGCACTGAGGTCTCTTCACGTACGCAGGAGGACCACGCGTGATGACCAGCATAAGCGGTTCGATAATCTGACGATTTACGGCTACGCTAATCCACTCTCAGGCAGCAGGGAGCCTGCGGACACAGTAAGCAGGGGAGAAAAGACAAACCAAAGATCTCCTGTCCTTTACTTTGATATGACCAGTTAGACCAGCACATCAGCCTCTTCCGGGCAAAGCTACAGTGAAGGTGGGGGATGCGGGACCTCCTACAGGTAATCGGGCACACTGCAGCTTGGGTTCCAGCAGCACTAGTCTAAGCATGACACATCGAATTATCTGGCAAATGGGAGTTATATCCATGGGTTGTGCGTGTTGCATTCCCACTGGGGGAAAAAAAGGCAGCACTCGGATGTAACAAGTGACCTAATGGCTGGTTGATTTCTAAAGGATCATCAACTCACTCATACTCTGGACTGCGGTGCTCGGAAGACAGTTGTGCGGCTCCTCAAAGCACATTGAAACGTTCCAGATATTCAGAGCCTGCTCACCAGTACATCATAGGTTTATGCCCATGTACTATAGTAGTAGTTTGATATTAAATGATCAGCTTTGTTTTACTCAGGCAACTAAAAGCTAATAACTGGCACATCTGTAGATCCGTCTATTTCACCCCACACTTCAGAAATAATCACATATATTCTGATAATCAGCAGCAAAGTAGCAAAATGAAAGCAATATCTGTTTCCCAGCATGTCTCTGTCGCAAGATCATCACTTAAGTTGGTGACTAAAGAAAACCTCAAAGCTTGCTCTTCATCTACCAAGATATATTCAGCGAGGGAGCTTTTGTATTCTAAGCCTAACTGCATCAGGACCTGCACCTTTCCAGCCAAAATAACATCAACAATTCCTATTAACCTCCACAGTCCTGAATTTTCTCCTTTTATGGGTCTCAGTGAGTTCAGCACCCAGCTGTTCCCCATGCTCCTAATTGGTTAATTAATCAACCAATCACAAGCCAGGGCACAAACCTTAATTAGTCCACTCAGGGCCTATCACGATCACATTCTCATGCCCATGTGTGAATTACATTCAGTTTAATGCTGCCTTCACGTGCTATTGGAATTACGGTAAATATGGAAATTGCATTTGAACGCTCCCTCAACTTGTATTTTTGAGAAAAAATTATTTTTGGTAGCAGAGTTTTCAAATAGGGATGACCTTCAGCCTTACCAATGTGCTGGACAACAGGACACTTTCAGTTGTGGATGGTCCATAATTATTTATTTTCAGCAATTAATACAACTAATGTTAGCTGTTGCCTGTGTACATATGCAATCTGTATACATTTTACCTGATATAGAACAATGCGGGGCGGTATGGTGGTGCAGTGGTCAGCACTGTTACCTCACACCTCTAAGACCCGGGTTCGAGTCTCCGCCTGGGTCACATGTGTGCGGAGTTTGCATGTTCTCCCCATGTCGTCGTGGGGTTTCCTCCGGGTACTCCGGTTTCCCCCCAAAGTCCAAAAACATGCTGAGGCTAATTGGACTTGCTAAATTGCCCGTAAGAACGCGTGTGTGAGTGTGCCCTGTGATGGGTTGGCCCCCCCATCCTGGGTTGTTCCCTGCCTCGTGCCCATTGCTTCCGGGATAGGCTCCGGACCCCCCGCAACCCAGTGGTTTGGAAAATGGATGGATGGATAGAACAATGCTTTTTGTTATTCTATCCATAGCCAATGGACTACTGGTGCGATGCCAAGTTTACTTCATGTTCGCGTGTTGCTGTGTCATTTCTCTTGTGCATCACGAAATCAAAACAGGATTTTTACGATTTACGATTAATTTTTTTCGCCAACGAAGCGCTTGAATATGACTCCTAATTCCGACTTTGCATATGGGAAGTAGGACTATCCAACTAGCACTCGAAGGCAGCATAATTCCTGAACATTCACCGATCACATGGACTGTACTGCTGAAACCATGACACGACTGTCTCAGGTTGATGATGTCAGAGGGTGCCAGTCCCTAATGCTGTTTATTTTTGCTTTCTAACCGCATGACTTTTGATGTCCTTGTGGGGTGAAAATGAAAGTGGCTTCACGCATGGTCGTGACACTGCTGGAGGACAATGACGCCGAGTATGATGGATCTCCAGCGGGAGATGTTCACACTGCTGACCTCAATCCAAATGGTCACATGGTTAGTTTTTGTCCTAAGCTAAACGGTCACACAGCAGCATATGCTCCAGATAGCAGGACACACGTCTCACTCCCAGACCCACCTCGATTGTCAATTTTTAAGGTTAAATCCATTCAGTACTAAAGCAGAACTGATACAGTACAGACACCCATTATCAGTTGCTGACAATGGCTGACCTCCCATTGGTTACTTTACTTGTTTTGCATCAGGTTAAGCCAATAGGAATGTGGCTGATAAGCCGGCATGGTATGTATGTATAAACCCAGAGCAGAAAAGGACTGTGAACATTAACGTAGTAAATCAGGGTCTTGCGTTCGTCTTGTCAAATGTCTTTGTGAAAGTCTGAGAGATTGCAACCAAACATGGCACGGAAACGCCTGACTGGCGCACATGGTATCCAACCCGTGCAGAGAGCTCACTCCGAAGGTCTGCAGGATGTCACAGGTACGGGAGAGAAACCTTCCCTCCCCCAGCAAGACATTCATTCCGCCTCGGATGGCAGGATGACCTTCCCGGATTTGGGAACCGGACCATGGCAGGATAAAAGGTCAGAGCGTGTGTGCTGTGAGGAATCAGCAGACCCTCTGGTTCACGCTGGTTCACGCTGGGTGCTTTGGAGGGTGTGTCTATCTGCATGGATTATTATCGATGCCTCATGTTTATGGTTGTACTTGTCAAATCAACAGAGGATGCCAAGACCCTACAGCCTCCATATCATGCACTCTACCTGTTTACTGTCTCTGCTACGTCACTGGTGTCATTTGTTTAGCTCCTCCCGTTTATGTCGTCCACTCCCTGCTCCTGTTACATCAACAATGTCTACTCCAGGTTTACTCCACCTCTCCTCTTCCCACTTGCTTAGCTCTTCCGCTTCAGCTTCTTATTCAGCATCGCGATCGACCCAGCAATTCCCGGGATCTTATGGACCGGGATCCGTTCTTCCCCCCCCCCCCCCCCCGTACACGCTGTGCACACTGGGATCACAGCCTGGACACCCTACTCCTGTCCTCCTACTTACTGAAAATCTAATGCTTAGAACAAGGGCGCAGATATGGTTTCTGCATTGGTAGGGACCAAAGCCCCCCACCCCCAAAAACACATACGCTATTCTCTGCGATACTGGTAGAGACATGACCATACCCAAACCTAGAAAGATGCAACCTGCAGAGCAAGGCAACGGTGCATTGTGACACCCTGAGGATTATCAGTGCAGCGACGTCGTTAATTAGATTTCTAACCCCCCTCCTGTATGAAGGTGTGAGACGTATCAGCCTCACAGCTGACGTCTGCGGCCCCGCAGTGCTGTAAACGTGGAGGTGTCGCGTCCGGCTGCGGGTCCGACTGCGGGCATAGAGCTTCCAGGAAAGAGAGACACAGGATCCACTCAAAACAGGCACCTTAGGTGCGTCAGTTCGCAGGTCATCTGCCCCCTTAAAAGAAACTGCCTGGAGTTGGGAGGATGCTGTACTAAGGCCCTTAAAATGAAGAACAGACCCCATAGGCAGAGACTGGACAGCAGAACCTGCGCAGGATTCAATAAATGCAGCCGCAGTGCATGCTGGGGGAAACCTTAGTTCCAGATCATGTGACTCCTACCAGTACACCTCAGGCCATTCCCTCATTACTTACACGCTGCTGGCCGGACGGCATATGGCTTTCGCTCCTTTGTTTGGTTCGGCTCCTCCTGGATAGCATTTTTAAAAGCACGTCACGAGCATAAAAAATTAACCAGGGCTTTATGACGTTCATAATTACCATGATCCTTTGTAAAAATCAGGGGTTTTGTACTGTACTATTTCTGAACTCATCACGGCAGCTTGATACATTCAGACACACTGCCACCTGCAGGCGGGAAGTATGTAGTGCAGGATGTCAGCTTAACAAGCGTGCTGATGGGACATCAGCTGCGGCTCTGTTACACACCTGATTGGGAAGAAACCATTCAAACAACATTGGGGGGGGGGGGGGCGTCATGTAGGGCAGGCAAACTAAATGGGGTGGGCTGATCCACAACAGCAGGTGGAGCCCTCTGGGGCAGCAGCCAGTGGGGTTTATGGGATGTATTTGAATGAGGGCATTATTGGTTGCTGAAACATCAGGTGAGCTGACAGACCAATCAGCTTAGAGAGTGCTGGAACAGGCCTGGTCAATCCATGTAAACAGAGCAACCTGCGGGGTAAAACTAATGGGGAATCGATTTGTGCAAACATGACTAAAGATTTTATTAGCCAAATCCATTTCCCTGTAATATCCACAAATTAAATTTTAGCTTTTATAGATACAATAAATCTTCACATGGTAACATTTCATATTCTGACAAAACATTTCAGCTGGACTTCCAGCCATTAATATTATAATTATTATTATATTGGTCATCTTCATCATCACAATTACTGTCACCAACATAATCGTCACCCTCATTATCGGTCAGCACAATCTCATTATCATTAAAAGTAGACATTATCATCTTCATAATCGCCATCTTCATCGACACCAACATCATTCCAGACATGCTCATCACCCTCATCCTTATCACAATCGCCGCCATCTTCATCATCCTCATCACCACCACACTTTTATCATCGTCGTATCTTCATCGACATCTTCGTCATCGTCATCATATGGTTATCAGCATCTTCATCATCATAGCCTGTTTCTTCGTTCTCATGCATTCGTTAAAATTTCATTTGAAAAGGTCATCTGAGACGTATGGATGGCCAGGGACATCTGAAAGGGGTTTTTCTCCCCTTCTCAAATAAATCTGACAGCTGACCAATCATTAAATAACTGTGTAGCCTAATAAAATATACAAATAAATATAAAGGAAGGAATGCACAGATAATAAAAAATGGCAGACTGTATGGTAAAGATAGTTTTTTTTTTTTTTTAAATAACAATATCCACCACCATCATCATCATAATCTTCCTCTCCATGCGCATATTGTTGCTAAATTATACTGGCAGTAGATATTCTTAAGTATGAATGTTCCAGTAAAAAAAATTAATAGTAAGAAAAAAGAAGTACTTTCTTTTAAAAGGGAATAAATGAGTCCGTTGTGGAGCGTGGTGTACACGTGCGCTGTGTGTGTGTGTGTGTGTGTGTGTGTGTGTGTGTGTGTGTGGGCCTGCGCGCTGTGCTATACCAGCGTGTAGGACTTGGTGTAGGGGTTACTGCCCGGCTTCAGGTGGCCCCGCGAGTCCAGCAAAGACTCCTGGGAGGTGCTGATCTTGGCAGTTTGGCCCAGTTCGCGAGTTTCCCTCTGCGGTAACGTGGCAGCTGAGCCGGGGGGCCAGGCAGGGGCCTCGGTGGGGACGGGCTGCCGGGGGGCCGGGCGTTTTAGTGGCCGTGTTTTCAGGGGCTCCAAGCAAGCCTGGGCGCCTGACGCCGGGGCAGCCGGCCGGCTCAGCAGGAAGTCCATGCGGAGGTAGGGTGGCAGGTGCACCGGTTCACCACCTGGAAGGCAAGCCAATCCAGCAGTCAGGGCAAGGAGCCCAGACAGCTCTTAGATAGACGGACACAGACAGGTCAGGGATAATCACAGACAGACACAGACGGGTACAGGGATAATCACAGACAGACGCAGACGGGTACAGGGATAATCACAGACAGACGCAGACGGGTACAGGAATAATCACAGACAGACACAGACAGGTACAGGGATAATCACAGACAGACACAGACGGGTACAGGGATAATCACAGACAGACACAGACAGGTCAGGGATAATCACAGACAGACACAGACAGGTACAGGGATAATCACAGACAGACACAGACGGGTACAGGGATAATCACAGACAGACACAGACAGGTACAGGGATAATCACAGACAGACACAGACGGGTACAGGGATAATTACAGACAGAAACAGACAGGTACAGGGATAATCACAGACAGACGCAGACAGGTACAGGGATAATCACAGACAGACACAGACAGGTCAGGGATAATCACAGACAGACACAGATGGGTACAGGGATAATCACAGACAGACAGGTACAGGGATAATCACAGACAGACACAGACGGGTACAGGGATAATTACAGACAGAAACAGACAGGTACAGGGATAATCACAGACAGACGCAGACAGGTACAGGGATAATCACAGATAGACACAGACAGGTCAGGGATAATCACAGACAGACACAGACAGGTCAGGGATAATCACAGACAGACACAGACGGGTACAGGGATAATCACAGACAGACAGGTACAGGGATAATCACAGACAGACACAGACATAGAAATAAGCACACAAAAACACACAGAGCTGACCCGGTTCCTACCAGGCCGGTGCGCCTTGGGAACGGCCACATTTGCGACGCGCACAACGTCCTGCGGCCGCGGCGGCGAGGCAGTGAAGCGGCAGATGCCGGACTCGGAAGGCGTGCTGGAGGCCAGGCTGTCGGTGTACTCGTGCACCCCGACGGCGAGCTGCTCGGACGACGTGTCCGACACGAAGCACTCGGTGACAGTGAGCTTGCCCTGCCTCAGCTGCTCCTCCAGCCGGGCGTGTTCGTAGGCCCGCGCCAGCTCCTCGTAGGTGGACGAGGCGCTCTCCGTGGAGACCATGCTGCTGCGTGCGCGATCTGCATTTCCGAACACAAATGGGTGGCTCTTTTGTAGCCGCTCAAACAAGCCCTATCTCTCGTGAACCTTAAAATTCGTGGTGCCTGCAGTACACGTAATCAGGCATTGCTAGAGACAGCCCTAATCCGCTGTCTCGAAAGAATTATGTCCTCTGCAGGCTGCCGTACCTGTATCCTGTGAGGGACTAGCACTGTAGCTATCGCTCTCTTTGTCGCGGGGTGTGGGCAGCCTCCAGCCGCTGCTCAGAGTGTGGGATGAGGAGGGCCGGGGGGGGCGGCTTAGCGTCCACTGGCTTGCGTAACGGCTCCGGGCTGCGGGGCCGGCTTTGGCGGTACGACGAGCTGTGGGGTCTGTGGGGGTGGGAGGCGAGAGAGAGGAGGCGAACAGTCAGTCCTGAAGTCACACAAAAGCATCTAATAAGTGGGCAAAGGATCATGGGAGAGTGTGGCAGAGTTCTGGACTTACTGGTTCCGGGTCGTGCGTCAGACACATCCACTAGGGGGCCAGTGGCCTGGGAGATGGACTGGTAGTGGACTGTGTGAGTCACCGTGGTGGACTTAGGCTTGGAGGTCTCCCCAAAGTCAGTATCTGTAAGCAACACTGTGGACCGGTCATCTGAGGGGGAGAGGGGGGGGGCAAAAGTTAGAGAGGGAGGAAGAGAGATATGGGGAGAGGAAGAGAAGGAGGCAGAAAGATGGAGAGATAATCCTCTCAGTGCTGCATGTATACAGAAGGAACATTTAGTGAATATTTGGTGTCTCATTTCAGTCTGGCCACCAGGTGGTGTGTTGGTTAAGGAAGCCGAACTTGATGTGTTGGTTGGCATCTGGTGTGCATAGGTTCTCTATAAGCCTCTTGTCTGAAGTACCCTCATGTGAAGGTTGTGTGCCGTAGATGGAGAGCGCCCCCTACCTGTGGTCTCCATGGTGTCTCTCTCCTCTATGAGAAGCTGAGCGCGAGGGATGTCGATGTGCATCCTTAGCGTCTGCTGCTGCTTGTTCATGGTGTCTGACGGCCTGGTGTTTTTACTGAAAAACGAACAGCGTGACCAGTGTCTGAATGTGTGAATGAAGCTGTTTACAGCGAGATCTGAACCATATTTTCACCATTTATTATCGTAGATAGGATCCAAGCTCACGCTTACCTCATAAGCATCTCTGCCAAGCTTTTCGCATCTGTGGACAAACGTTTTTCCCTTAGTTAGCGTTTTGCTTATTTATAGATTCACTTGCCGTTCCCACGTCCGTGTGTGTGTGGGGGGGGGGGGGGGGGGGGGTCTTACCTCTCAGTCTCTTCAGCCGTTGCTCCCTCCTTCTCCTCCTGAGCACCATCAGCAGGATGATCAGCAGCACCAAGCCCGCCAAGATGCTGGGGATGGTCACCATCATCTTCAGGCCCTCATTGGCAGACACGCTGTCCTTGCTCTCCACCACAGTCTTCACCAGGGGTGGAATGGTACCTGATGGAGGACAATTGTCAAAGCTCGGAACGACTGGGTCATGGAGGCATTTCTCTTGAAGCATCACACATACTGTAGCTCCTCCTGTGAATTAGCCTTTGACATTTCAGGCCAAAGTTTATCGCTATGATCTGTGGTCTTCTGGTTTCTCATAACCTTTGCGGAGATAAAATCTCCCACTCGTGGCTGGCACCTCTCGGCTCTTGTGTTCAGAAGTGTTTAGCGTTTGAAATATAAGGCGATAAAAACCTCATACTCTTGACCATCCTGAGATATATCAACTTCTTCACATTTGCATTCCCATGAGACTCTTCTCCACAGAGAAGTCGGCACTTAACCTTCATTTGAATCTGGCACTCAGACCCAGCTGCCTGAAGCAATGATGAATTTGCCCTCCCCAGTGTTGGGGCTTGGCTTTTATGCACAGAGAAGACGACAAATATAGCATGGCCCGTCCAATGGGCAGTTGGGCTTTTGGGGGGGGGTTTAGAGTGCCTGACAGGAAATCACTGAGCAACTCCCCCGTGTCCAGTAAGTCAGCAAATGATTTAATTCACAAGACGGCGATCAATACCCCTGCGACACGGGAGCATCGCTAAGAACTGGAAGGGAGCGGTGAAAGTTAGCAAAGTCAGCAAGAGATTCAGTGACGTGTGACGGTCTCGTTCATCAGCGGGCCCAGAGCCTTAACGGCCTCTTAAAGACTACAGTAGGTGAGGAAGCTCTCTTCATTCCAGGCCAGAGCATGGCACTGATAGGAAAGCGTAATGAGCAAATAAAACCCTGCCTTTCTCTTTATACTGCTGAGATAAATGCCTGTCGCTTGGCAGATGATTGCTTGCTGGGAGAGTTAAGCGAAGCACATTTGTTTTTGGAGAGATTGTTGAAGACTGTGTAGCTCTGCAGTATAAATAGGACGACAAAGTGCAAGAATCTCTGCATGAAGACAGATTGCATGATTCTCTACATAAAGACAGCGTTTGAGACTCTCTACATGAGGACAAAGGGTGTGACTCTTTAAATGAGGCCAGAGTGTGCTACTCTCTACATGAGGACAGATGGTGTGACTCTCTTCATGGAGACAGAGTTTAAGACTCAACATGAGGACAAAATGTATGACTCTACATGAGGACAAAGGGTGTGACTCTCTAAATGAGGACAGAGTGTGTGACTCTCTACATGAGGACAGATGGTGTGACTCTCTTTATGGAGACAGAGTGTGTGAATCTACATGAGGACAAAGAGTGTGACTCTTTAAATGAGGACAGAGTGTCTGACTCTATATGAGGACAAAGGGTGTGACTCTCTCAATGAGGCCAGAGTGTGTGACTCTACATGAGGACAAAGTGTGTAACACTACATGAGGACAAAGGGTGTGACTCTACATGAGGACAAAGGGTGTGACTCTCTAAATGAGGACAGAGTGTGTGACTGTCTACATGAAGACAGATGGTGTGACTCTCTTTGTGGAGACAGAGTTTAAGACTCGACATGAGGACAAAAAGTATGACTCTACATGAGGACAAAGGGCGTGACTCTCTACATGAGGCCAGAATGTCAGAGGAGAGGACAGACAGCATGAGCTGAAAAGGAAGAAGGAGGAAGACTCACTGCCGTCATAGCTGAGAGTGGCAAACATGGCTGTCTTCTCTGCAAAACCGGCACTGTTGGACACCTTCATTCTCAGCTCATACCAAGTAGCCTCTTGCAGGTCGTACAAGGTGTAGCTCTTGGTCAGGGATGCACGCTGAGCAGTCGTCCAGATGGAGCTGTCCACCGGGCGGTACTCCAGGACAAAGGAGGTGATGGGGCAGCCACCATTGCTCCAGCCAATCAGGTTCAGTTTGACACGGGTAGAGTTGATGCTGGCGAACAGCTCCTGCTCTTTGGAATACTGCGGCTCTGGGCAGGAGTAATGAACAGATCAGTTTCAAATCTGAGACAGCAGTTCTAAACCTGAGAAATCAAATCACAAATGCAAAATCACAGAGTTGGTTCAGCTGCTCTGTAATCAGCTTTCATAGCCTGTCTGGTTATTGACTGCTAGCAATGAAGAGTCATATTGCTTCTCCAATCAGAGCTATGTTTTGTATACAGAGGCTACGTTCACACTGCCAGCCACATCGTTCAATTCCGATTATTTGCTCCGATCGGATTTGTCTATCTTGAAGGTTCACATTCAAAACTACAAGTGACCTGTATCTGACCGCAATCTGAACGCATGGGTCCTCTGAAATGTCACGCGTGCGAATATTGATATGATATTTCACGGGTCATCTGCGTCACCAACAACAAAAAACGTCATATCTGTGGGACAACTCATGGCATTAAAAATGGAGGCATTAGTAGCTCACGCATGTATCGCACTTTGCTCTGGAGGACGACAAACAGTGAATCAGCTGTACATGAGCAGGTCGAAAAGGAGAAAAAAAAGTCAGGCTTTTTCTGTTTTCGTAGTTATTGCTGGAACTGCTGCACCAAGAGATGTGTGGGTACGAGCCTGCCGGCGCAGGCTGATGATATCAGCGCATGCGTATAAGCAAAAAGCCACATGAATTCCGATCTGAGCGTTCACATTCAGGTCGCATGGCCACGATTCGGATACGTATCCGATTTAGTACCACATATGAAAGTGACACAAATCCGATTTGAAAAGATCAGATTTGCGTGTCCACACAGCCCTGAAAAGATCAGATCCGTGTCACATTACGGCAAAAAAATCCGATTTGAGTCACTTCAGCATGGCAGTGTGAACGTAGCCAGAGTCTATTAATTGGTTACTTGGAAAGGAGGCTAAGCTCAACTGCACACATGAAATAGGAACTTGCATCAGCAGCCGCAGCACATAAACATTGAGCATGGCTGCCCTGAGGTAGCGATGACCAGATGAAGCTTTATGAACCATGTGCTGTATTTTCTGACCCCACTAGATGGCGCTCTCTGTTCAACAAAGGGCTCAAAGCACGCCCCAAAACAAACCTAGAGTACCATCTAGTAGTGTCAACAAATACAGCAAATTTGAAACTTCATTCAGCCATCACTAACATGGAATAAAAAAAAAGAAAGCAAAGATATTTGTGCAGCTGGTGGGGAGAGAATGGTACCTTTGCCATGTGTCTTGGCCTCAATGATCTCGCTGATGCGGCCGGGTCCCACCCCATTGTGGGCAGTAAGTGTGAATTTGTACCACGAGCCGCACTTGAGGTTTTCCAGCCGGTAGAATCGCTCGCTGGGGCTGATGGAGAAGTTGCCCCACTGCTCGCTGTTGTCCTCTGAGTATTGCAGGACATACCCTGTATGGAGCGGGGACATTAGTGAGGGTCTCTGACCTTCACCCACCAAGTGGTATCTGTGTCAATGTCCTCCTGCACCAGCATTTCTATGGGTGTTTCGCAATATGTGTACTTGACCATACTCATGTTCTCGCCTACCCATTTTACATCATCTTCCATTGTCAAAGACCAGGTCCAATACTCAAAAACAGAAGTTCAGAGGATGGTAAAAATCCCCGGATGTTGTCTTGCCCCACCTCATCAACTGAGACCAATCCTAAGATCCATTGCACGCCAAGTTCATTCTTGGGAGGCAAGTTAGCAAGACCGCTCTTGCCAAGACCATAAGTACGGTCTTTGCGTTCTTGGTTATGAGAAACACCTTAAGACTTTCTGAATGTGACTTTAACGACCAACACAGGCAACATGATAAGCAAGCAAGTCGGGGTGGGGTGATTTTGTTCAGTAAGTCCAGGAAAAATGTTAAGAAGGTAAATGTCACAATAAAGGTTCACTAGGGTAACAATGACATCTGGAACTGGTTAAATGTGTGACTGATAGAATGCAGGATGCTCTGGTACAAGCCCACTATACAAGAGTACACAGAGGTGGGCGCACAGAGGCTCAGGCCCCAGCTGAAAGCTGATTGGTCCACGAAGTATCCCCTTCACTGTCACTCATAAGATTCGAAACATATCATTGGCTAATGATATAGTAGGCATCTCTATGAATTTTGGCTCCTCCTATGCCCCCCAACCTTAAAAAAATCTTAGAATTGCCCTTGGTCCTCACACATAACGCCATTACTACTGCTGCAAACTTCTTTGTTCCCTGGTCATATGGAGGGACACAGCCTGCCGTGTGGACACTCTCCCTGAGTCGCTAATCGAGAACCAATCATTAAAGCCAGTAACAAACAGTGCCAGCCCCTCACTGGGCTTCTCTCCAGCATCAGAACCGCCAGCCATTGCACATTTGCCGACTCACCATACATAAATGATGACCTGACTCACCCCTGATAGAGCTGCCCCCATTGTCTCCAGGGATCCAGGAGAGGGTGATGGACGTGGTGGTCGTCTTGGTTACCGTGAGACGAGGCTGGTCCGGAGGCACTAGGAGAAAATGTCGTTATTTTTTTGGTGGGTCTGTGCTTGGTTGACACACATCCTGAGGAGCATTCAGGAGGCACACACCAAGCTAGAGGACAACAGAAGAGAAGAATCAAGATCTCCTTCGGTAGTTAATGGACAGAACAACTCCAGGACCAAGCAGAAACACATGTTCTGGATGCTTAAAATTGCCTGCTGACATTTCAGCTCTTCTTTATTCATGGTGATTTGGGGTGGTCCCTTATCTCAAGGCAGACAGAATTTAGACTACATATACAGGGTTAGGGGTTATACAGTGCTCTCAGGAAGTCTTGGGAAGCTTGTATAATTCTGTAAAAATGTTGCAAATTTATTCCATTGACATGCGATGTTAAGCATATCTGCATATTGTCATGGATTGCGCGTCCAGTCCTCGTGTGTGCCACGCCCCCCGATTATCCACATGTGCTTCCCTGATTGTGCCCAGCTGTTTCTTGTTATTTCGGCTTGTTTCGTGTATTTAGTCCACGTCTAAGTCCGTCTGAGTCAGATCCGTCATTAATGTTCGTCACCGTCTGCCCTGTCTTCCCGGAATAAATCCCCGCATTCCTGCATTTTCGCCTGCCTGCCTCATCCTTCCCCACTTCCCGCCTGCCCACCCAGCTGCAATCATAACACATATATCTTCCCTACAGACATTATCTTTTTATTAAGTGTCACTTTTGTTGACCTTGACATTCATTTCTTTTCTTCCCATTTTGCTATTAATTGCCATTGTAGTCACTGGCTCCCAAAGGGATACTAAACACAAATGTTTGGTGCATTATGTTATTGCAAAGGTGTTACTAATTAAAAAGCACTCAACGAGACTGCTTGGCAATTAACTTGTTAACACAGAACAGCTCCTTTAGAACTATAATTTGGGTTTCAATTTATTACTACTTGAAATAAATGTTTTATTAACAATTACTGATTGTTTCAATTTTGATATATACTTTTGCAAACAAATGATTCAAGTAATAATTTTTGCTATGAAAGCAATAGGTTTGTCTTTTTTTTTACTGAATTGCGCAAGCATCCGGAGACTGAGCACTGTATGTTGGGTCAGTTCACCATCACACAGAGTTTTGTCTTGTTTACCTTGAACCTGCAGATTAAGCACAATTTCATCCGATCCCCAGCTGTTGCTGGCCATGCAGGTGTAGTACCCAGAATCCTCTGCTTTCACCATTCGGATGACAAAGCTACTGTTGCTATGGATACTGCGCCTTCCGTCAGTGACCACAGGGGCAGGATTGCCATTGCTGAAAGAGGGCAGGTTATATTCTCATCACCATGGTACTTTCATGTGGTTTTAATGCTGAACTCTAGTTGAATAAACAGATGCTATGCCTAGAAGAGCAAGGACTGCTGACTTCCATTTGGTACAGCTCTATCATCTGGTTGGCTGCTTGTAGTTTAACAGCTCTTTCCTGTTTGTCTTCCTTCCTTGATCCTGTTACTCCGCAGCTTTTTCCTATTTTCACTTCCTGTTTGTAACAGCTTTGTCCTGTTTCCTCTCCCCTTTCCTGTCACTCTGCAGCTTTTTCCTATTTTCACTTCCTGTTTCTAACAGCTTTGTCCTGTTTCCTCTCCCCTTTCCTGTCACTCTGCAGCTTTTTCCTATTTTCACTTCCTGTTTCTAACAGCTTTGTCCTGTTTCCTCTCCCCTTTCCTGTCACTCTGCAGCTTTCTTGTGTCTTTTGCTATTAACAACTTTTTCCCGTGTGCCTTTTCTGTTTCCTGTCTTCCTCCTGTCTTTCCCATGTGCTTTTCCTACTTTCTGTCTTGTTCCTGTCTTTCCTGTGTGTCTTTCCTGTTTGTGGTCTTCTTCATGTCTTTTCTATGTGGCATTTCCTATTTCCTGACTTCTTCCTCTCTTTTCTATGTGGCATTTCCTATTTCCTGACTTCTTCCTGTCTTTCCCATGTGCTTTTCCTACTTTCTGTCTTGTTCCTGTCTTTCCTGTGTGTCTTTCCTGTTTGTGGTCTTCTTCATGTCTTTTCTATGTGGCATTTCCTATTTCCTGACTTCTTCCTCTCTTTTCTATGTGGCATTTCCTATTTCCTGACTTCTTCCTGTCTTTTCTATGTGGCATTTCCTATTTCCTGACTTCTTCCTGTCTTTTCTATGTGGCATTTCCTGTTTCCTGTCTTCTTCATATCTTTCCTCTGTGCCTTCCTCTTCCTTGTTTTTCACTTTTCCTGTTCCCTGTCAGTCTATATTTTCGTCCTATTTGCCTCTTACGTTGCGTCTCTTGTTCCCTTTACTGTACAGCTATCACCTGGTTCCTTTCCTTCGCCTTTTCCTGCTCCCAATTAACGAACAGCTTTTCCTGTTCGCCTTTTTCTGTTATTTCCTGTCAAACCTGGGTTACCTGTCCTTCACCCATTTGACGGTGGGGGATGGGTCCCCGACTGCCCTGCACGGTAAGATTATGTCCCTCATCCAGGGTGTTGTGACAGTGCCGCTGAATGTCAAGATCCTGGCAGGAGCTGGGGAATGAGATGAGATCGTGTCATGTGACCTTTCAACTTCCTGTTTGCCTTTAAAGGTTTCAGTAATGTGTGAGAAATACGCCGCCGAAATGCACAGAATCTTCCCTCTTTGACTAAATGTGATTAGCTGTGAATTTCGGTCTTAACGGAGCTGGGTGCGGCTGAAGGCAGGTGAACCGTTAGCTGTGTACCTTTGGGCAGCGGCTCCACTGTGATGATGGTGCTGGCATTGCCCCGACCTGCCTCTGTGGCTGCCACCACCCAGATGCTGTATTGTCGGTTCTGGACCAAGTTTGGGATGCGGTAGAAGAAGACATCCGGCGAAGCTTCGAACTCACTCATGACCTGTGGAACGTCGGAGCGGCACGGGGACCGTGAGGAGCGGCACGAGACACTTCGGCGGGAGACGGCAGCGAGGCGATGCGGCCCCTTTTGCCCTGTACCTTAGGGTAAGGGTTGGAGCAGAACACCGTGTACTTCCTGATGACGCCATTGAGCTTCAGCGGCGGCAGCCAGGAGACGAAGACGACGGTGCTGCCCGCAGCCGCGGCTTTTACCCCCACCTGGTGGCCCAGGGACTGGAGACAAGACGGGAAGTGAGGTGGGGGGCGACGGAAAAGGGGCCGACAATAATTTCTTACGTGTGATACACACATCATGTTGACGTACAGGCAGTCCCCGGGTTAAGAATGCCCGACGTACGGAACAACTCGTACTTACAAACCGCCTTTTACATTAAAACTCGGAGACTAAATCGGAGTTAAATACGATGGTTTGTATTGAACACGCGCACTACTTTGTGATGCTGGTGAAAACATCGTGCAGCTTCAGCAGCTCCTTGGCTCATGATACAGTACAGTATTGCATGTAGTTACTTTATTTATTACTGTATAATTCATATGTAGTTTGTTTTATTTGCTATCCTGACTTACCTACAAATTTGACTTAAAGACTGACTTAGGGAGCCGATCTTGTTGTCAGAGCTGCCACCTATCTGAGCTCCATTCCCCGCCCCACGGTGCCCGCCCCCCCCCGTACCATCTTCTCTGGTGCGGATGAAGATCTGCTGGCTGCGGGCACCGTCACCGGCGCGCGTGAAGGCCAGCACTTGCACACTGTAGTTGGTGTACTTCTCCAGGCCGTCCAGCTCTAGCGACGGCTGCATTGTGGTCACGTTCCAGATTTCGCCGAGCTCTGGAGGGGAGCGGCGAAAGGTCAAAGGTTATCCGATGGGCTCGAACGCCAACTCCACGACACATATGAAATGTAACGGAAACGCAAGGCACGCGCAGCCAAGAGCTCGGTGAGGTCACCGGTATCATGAGCGCGGTGCTGCAGGACCATTCTTATGCAGGGAATAAGCCGTCTTGAATGAGCTCTACACTGCCACCTTGTGGCACGCTGGAATATAAGCAGGCTGCCCCTGTCATATCCACAGCCACATCCAGCGAAACAGAAAGGGACATGGATTGGCGCAGCTGTCATCTGTTTAGACGCACTAGCCACAGAACCTTGCCTGTTTAAAATGGTCTTTGAATATTTCATCAGTGGCTCGGCCTGTCAGACTGTGACAGCAAACTGGAGCATCTGTGAAATTGGTGTGACAGATTTGGGGGTCAAAGGTCACAGCATGTCAAAAGTAATAAGAGTGACCCTGTGGATAAGCCCAACAGAGACCAGCCTCTATGAACCTCTATGGAGCGGGGGGGGGGGGGGGGGGGGTTATACTACAGAAACAGATGTGGAAATAATCCTGAATACATGCTCACACAGATACTGGGGGTAATAATCTGTATCTCCACTCTGTTTTAATCCGGCTCCCATGCAGCAGGGAGCAGTGCGGTTAACTGACTAAGGTCAACGATTAAGACTATGCCTTCCTGCTGTGGGTTATGAATGTTAACTAGTTTTGCTGAGAATGTCAACGCAGTCTCCACAGGGATCACGAGCCCCTCTAGACAAGGCCGGCTGCCAAACAGCCATGTTAATATACTAGCCCTACTGTGAGAGTCTCCCGTAGTTGGGGGGGGGGGGGGGGGGGGCAAACAGAACATGGAATGGGGGGCAAACAGAACATGGAATGGGGAATGCTGGTTTATTAGGATAAAGGGAAGTGCTCAACACCACACAGCAGCAAATACAGACACAGAAGAGCACTTCGATAGAGGAGAAAACAAAGAGAAACTGGAGCGGGGATGGTCCTGGACACAAACTGGGACCAAGGGCAGGGGTACAGGGACACTGATTGGCTCGCACTCGAAAGCTGACTGGCTCCTGGAAGCTCCCTCCCCTGTCGCTCACCGATTTTAAACCTCATTTACTGAAGATAAGGTTGGCCACATATTATGAATTACACCCCCCCCCCCCCACTTAAAAAAATCCTAGGATGAACCCGGAACGAGGGACAGAGAGAACTAATCAGTCACCTGACTCCCTGCATGATCTCCCTAATAACAATAATTTGAATAATCTCCGTCACCATCACTATTATGTTAAATATTCATAGAATTGAAGAGGGTGAGTAAATGCTTCCAGAACCATTGGCCCACAGAGGCCCGGGGCCGCACCTCCGTCAGGCAGGTTGGCCCAGTAGATGACGCGGAAACCTTGGAGTACGCCATTGAGGGCATCCTTCCCGGGCGTCTGCCAGGACAGCGAGATGCTCTCGGCTGATGTGGCAGTGGCCTGGACGGTTTCAGGTGGCCGACTGGGCACTAAGGACGGAAATAGAAGACTGTAACAAAGTGCAATTCGCAAGGTGTCCACTAGGTGGAGATCGTGTGCCTTTCCTGGAACCAAAAACGGTAACAGAAATAAATGGGACTATGGAGTTAAATGTGAAACCTAAGGACTGACTGCACGAAAATCACAGGATCACAACTGGGTGGAAAATGAAATTTTAATATTTATTAGTCTTGTCAAACTTGCTTTCTGCTTTTATTATTTTACTGAAAAGACTTCATAACATGGTTCTGAGCCTATCAGTCCTCTTAATCAATGTAGTAAATATTCAAAGCAAGGAAGCAAAGTTATTAACAGCAAGGAATTAAACTGAAAGTATCATTTGCTTGTGGAGAAGCTCACAGGTTTAGAGTGAGTATGCTGGTTAAGATTAGGGCTGTCAGTCTCAGTCCAGTTTAACCACAGATGCTTCACTATTCTGTGCAGTTCCGTCCTACTGTCAGGGTGCTGTTACTCACCATCCTCCAGTGTGGTGACCACCACCTCTTGGGATGACGGTCCCATGCCAGCACTGTTGCCGGCCTGCACCACCACTCCATAGCGGGTGAACTTCCTTAGGCCATCCAGCAGAAGCGTCTCGCCGTCTCCCGTCGTCTCTGTGGTGACCACGTTGAACTGATGGCTGCCGGCCATGCTGTGCTCGCGGTAGCCCACCTGGTAGCCGCGGATCACGCCGTTCTGCAGGTGCTTCTTGGGTGCCTGGAGGGATTCAGACACTATGGTAAGAGTCCCAGAGCCGCTCCCCAGTTAAAGAAAGTCAACTGATGCCATCGCAATCACCCCTTACTGACAGAATCTAGGGAGAGGTGATGTCAGCTGGACAAAGAAAATAGCCAGTATAGCCAGATCAGGATGGCATGGGGTGGTCTCCATCCTGACCTAGCATGGGTTGGTCTCCATCCTGACCTGGAATGGGGTGGTCTCCATACTGACCTGGCATGAGACTGCTCCGTACTGACCTGACATGCGACTACCCCATTCTGGCGTGGCATGAGACCACTCCATACTGACATGGCATGAGACCGGCCCATTCTGACCTGGCATATGACTGCCCCATACTGGCCTGGCATTAGACTGCCCCAAAGACCCCCCCCATACTGACCTGGCATTAGACCGACCCAAAGACCCCCCCATACTGACCTGGCATTAGACCAACCCAAAGACCCCCCCCATACTGACCTGGCATTAGACCGACCCAAAGACCCCCCCCATACTGGCCTGGCATTAGACCAACCCAAAGACCCCCCCATACTGACCTGGCATTAGACCAACCCAAAGACCCCCCCCCCATACTGACCTGGCATTAGACCGACCCAAAGACCCCCCCATACTGACCTGGCATTAGACCGACCCAAAGACCCCCCCATACTGACCTGGCATTAGACCGACCCAAAGACCCCCCCCATACTGGCCTGGCATTAGACCAACCCAAAGACCCCCCCCATACTGGCCTGGTATTAGACCGACCCAAAGACCCCCCCCATACTGGCCTGGCATTAGACCAACCCAAAGACCCCCCCCATACTGGCCTGGCATTAGACCAACCCAAAGACCCCCCCCATACTGGCCTGGTATTAGACCGCCCCATACTGACATGGCATGAGACCGTCCCATACTGGACTGGCATTAGACCGACCCAAGGACCCCCCCATCCTGACCTGGCATTAGACCGCCCCAAGGACCCCCCCATCCTGACCTGGCATGAGACCGTCCCATACTGGCCTGGCATTAGACCAACCCAAGGACCCCCCCATCCTGACCTGGCATGAGACCTACTACACCTGAATCAATTCATGAGTTGAGCACGCAGGTCACCATACCTTCCAGGTGACTCTGATGCTCTGCGATGTGACGGCTTCAAGCTGGACATCCTGTGGAGAACCATCGGGGGCTGAGGAGGAGATAAGTCACAACATTAGTCAGTCAAGGAAGCAGCAGATCAGTTCCGCCTTAAAGGACCAAGACCCATGGCCACATGAGATGCTACCTGCTTCATCAGTGGTGACAGTGAGCTCATTGCTGGCCTCGCTTTTGCCAATGTGGTTCTTGGCAAACATGCGAATGTTGTAGGTGGACGATGGGTGGAGATCGATGATGGTGGCCTGGTTCAGTTGCGGGGAAACGTCTTTGGTCTTCTGGGCAGTTTCCCAGGTGGCTTTAGGTAGAGTATGGTTAAGCATCATACAAGGGTGAAGAGCAGTTGAGGAGGTGAAGCTGAAAAGAAATAAGCCTCACTCATTGGCTTAAAAACATTCCAGTATCCCTAGCAACCATACCTGACTTGTTCTTGCACTCAATGTCATAGCCAGTGATTGGGCTGTTGCCGTCAAAGCCCATAGTCCAACGGAGGGCAATGATACGATCCCGCACCTCCCGGATCTCCACCTCGGGAGGGTCAGGAGGTTCTGGGGTAGAAGAGGTTGGGAGGTTGTTCGATATTAAACATGGACCCATGTTTATTATATTATCCCCTCTGGGACACTTTGACCATAACACCATAACCCCGTAAACTGCAAGGCCTGGTCTTTTAGTCTTGCAGTCATCAGAAGTGCATCGCAGAGCATCCCGTTACCTTGGACCGTCAGCTGAATGATGCCTCGGTCTTCACCGTACGTGTTGATCGCATGGCAGGAGAAAAACCCAGAGTCTTCCCTGACTGTAGGTAAAATCTAGAGCGGAGAGACACATGAGGGCTGAGGTCATACTGGAGAAAATAAGGATAACTGAACCTCATTCTACCATCTTTATTGACCATAGACAGCAGGCGGAGCCAACACCAGACGACCAAGCCCACAAGCAGAAGCAGACCCAGCTTTCAACAAGCATTATTCAAGATGCCCTGTCCACTTGGCTAACTGAAGAGCTCAAGACTGGGAATCTCCAGAGCCCAGTTGGACATTCCTGCAGCACATTGGAGGACCAGCACATTGCAGGTGTACTCATTGGTATCCTTCCGCACGTTGGACACATTTACACATCTTAGATAGATCCATCATGGTGGGAATACGGAACAGAAAACATGGCATCCAACACTGGGACCTGGCTCGAGCAGTGTAGAGGGCCCCCTCCTATGAAAGACAGCAGTACCTGCAGGGTGGAAATGACTTCGTCGGCTGTCTCCTTGACAGAGATCACGTAGCGACTTGTCTCAGGGTTGATGATGCGGTCCTCCTTCTCCCAGCGGACCATGATGGGCTTCTCACCGTGAGCTGTGCAGCTCATCTCCTTCTTTTGCCCCTGCGTTGCCAGTGTTGTGTTGGGATACGACGTGATCATGGCTGGGACTGGCGGGGGAGGAGAGGGTTACTATAATGAGACACAGCGCCAGAGAGAAACAAACTGCTCATACAGGAAGTGCTCAGCAGGTACAACGTGTCCACACAGGAAGTGTCAGAAAGGAAAACAGGAAGTGCAGGAAGGGATACAGAAAATAGCAGGCAAGAAACTGTCCACACAGGAAGTGCCCAGCAGGAACAAACTGTCCACACAGGAAGTTTAAGGAAGGTATTCAAGATATGCAAGAAGTAATACAGGAAATGCCAGATGAAAACAAACTATCCAAGCAGAAAGTATAATAACTTTATTGATCCCTGTGCGGAAATTCTCTTTATGCCTCCCCCAACTTGCAACTGTGGGTGAAAGCAAGCTGTCTATGAAGGGCAGCCACCCACTGCAGCACCCAGGGAGGTGGGTGTTAAGGGCCTCGCTCAAGGGTCTACAGATGTGCCAAGGCTGAACCAGTGACTTTCCAGTCACAGGCAAAGACACTTAGCCTGCTGAGCCTATCAGGCAAGAACAAACTATCTACATTAGAAATGCCTGACAGAAACAAACTGTTCAGGAACTGCCAGAAAGGAAAAGAGGAAGTGCCAGGAAGGGAAACAGGAAATGGCAGAAAGGAACAGAGGAAGTGCCAGGAAGGAATACAGGAAATGGCAGAAAGGAATAGAGGAAGTGCCAGGAAGGAATACAGGAAATGGCAGAAAGGAATAGAGGAAGTGCCAGGAAGGAAAACAGGAAATGGCAGAAAGGAATAGAGGAAGTGCCAGGAAGGAAAACAGGAAATGGCAGAAAGGTATAGAGGAAGTGCCAGGAAGGAAAACAGGAAATGGCAGAAAGGAATAGAGGAAGTGCCAGGCACTGTCTACACAGAAACTGCCCGTCAGAAACATACTGTCCAAATAAAGGAAGCAGACTTTCTAGACTGTGTGCAAGAGAAGAGAAAGGTTAAATTCATGCTGTACAGTCCCATGCAATAATAGTGACATAGACACATATATACCTGAGAATAGCAGGAGCATTCACAGTAACATATACATGCTGAGTTATGGAGGTACAGGAAAATGAGGCATGAAAGCTCTGAACACACACAGTGTGAGCCTGTGTCAGACCCCGGCACTATAACCAGTTAGGTCTCACCCTCAGGCCTGTCTGATGATTGGCTCAGAACACAACACGACATGAGCTCCACCCCCTCTTACACCGAACCAATCAATGCATCGCACCTGGATGTGAGTGATGAGTTATTTGCGCCCCCCAACCCCGCTGGCCACTCCTTACTTTTCACGTTGAGGTACATGGACTTGCTGACGTCGGCTCCCACGTCGTTGCTGACCTTGCACAGGTAGTAGCCGCTGTCCTCTTCCAAGACATGCTTGATGAGCAACGAGCCATTGGCCAGCAGCTGGATCCGGAAGCCGGAGTTCATGGCGATGGGCAGGAACTGGGGCACGCCCGCACCTGGAGGGTGGGGGTGCGAGGTACAAGCCAATCAAGTGAAGATGGAACCCAAGACCGGTTCTTCACAAAACACCAACATGGATTCGGTTCAGTACCGACCACTATCACTTTTTGATTGGGACTTGACTCTTGTTTGATATTTTTTTTCAGTGCTGTTGAAAATCCCTCCAATATTTGACACGAGAACAGATTGTTACTTTAATACAATGTCTTTGGATAAAATGCTTTAATACAATAAGATTATATGGTAAGTTAAACTTTATGAGGTTATACAATGGCCCACTGGTACTAACAAACTGAACTGCAATTTACACTGGCAGGTAAATTAAAAATAAACACATTATCGGAATAGTAATATATTGTAAGGTTTATATGTCTTTTTTCAGTTCCATCGTGTTATACAGTGATTTCTCACACTTATGTATTTGTTTGTGAGCAAGTAGTGCATAGCAGCTAGTGTATAGCAAATAGGGGGTAGCAATAGCGAGTAGCATATCACGCATAGTGAGTAAGAAGTAGCAGATAGTGTATAGCGAATACCGGGTAGTAAGTAGCAGGCAGCAGTTAGCAGGCAGTGAGTGGCATGTAGTAGGTAGCCTATAGCAAGTAACAAGTAGGTAGCAGGAAATGCGTACCAGGCAGTGGGAGGCAGACCATCGTCGTGAATAGATAAGCAACCCCTTGGT
Organism: Brienomyrus brachyistius; assembly: GCF_023856365.1. Classification (NCBI taxonomy): domain Eukaryota; kingdom Metazoa; phylum Chordata; class Actinopteri; order Osteoglossiformes; family Mormyridae; genus Brienomyrus; species Brienomyrus brachyistius. Next base: position 3,520,524 of record NW_026042310.1, read on the forward strand.
ATAGCGAACAGCACTGGGGTGCCGGGGGACCTGAGGGTGGCTCGCACTGTACAGATGGTTGCAGGGACTCACCTTTGGAGTGTTTCCACACGATGGTGGGCACGGGGTAGCCCTCCGCCGAGCAGTTCAGCGTGACAGCCTTGCCGTAAATGCCGTCTTGGTCGCGAGGCTGCACGACGAACCGAGGGGGAACTGCACAGGAAAGGAAAATGCAAGTCAGCGACGCCGGGTACTGTAAGTGACAGCCACGTCTCGTCAGCTCCCCCCTCAAATGGGCAACCCCGTAGCTGGCGCCCCCCCCCCCCCCCCGCCCTCACCCCTGACAATGAGCTGGCTCTGATGCTCCACCGCCGCCGCTTCATTGCGGGCGATGCAGGTGTAGTTGCCGTTGTGCACGAGCGAGAGGTTGGAGATGCGCAGCGAGCTGGTGAAGTCGATGTTGTCGATGGTGACGCCCAGGCTGGCCGGGATGGGGCGGCCGTCCTTCTGCCAGGTGATGAAGATGGGCAGGTCGCCGGACACCACCACGCAGGGGATGAAGACCCGCTGGCCGATGGAGAAGCGTGGGAACTCAAAGGGCTGGATGAAGGGCGGCACTTGGAGGAAATGAGAAAACAAAGTCATAAACATCTGGCCTGACCTTTCTTCAGGCCGAACTAACATTTAAAACATTTATATAACCGACAGTAAAAAGAAACAAGAACGTGACAATACTGTTAAAAAAGCTTTTCAAGAAATAGTTCACCTTGAATAACAACCCTTTGAACAACCAGTTCGGTTCTTAATGACGTTTCCTAAGCTGGGACAAAATTACAATATAAATGTTGCTACTAAACTATGTCAGTGTTACCAGGCAGATCTACAAGAATGTAGGTGGAGTGAGAGGACAAAGGATCCAGAGATGTCCTCCTTTTCCCTTTCCTAAAGATCGCTCTCCAATGAAAGTACAAAAAACTAGGCCAATGACATGAGGAAGGTTGAGAAGGCCACGCCCCTTTGAGACTCAAACATGCACGCTCCTGATGCTGCCTTTCCACCGTCTAACTATACCTTTGCCGTCCTCCAGATAGGGCCCAGAGTGAAAGACCTTAGTATTTGATCTTGACAGGCTTCTCAGGATTGGGGCCTTGTCTTTGATTTCATGTACCTTAGGGGTGGGGTCTTACCTTTGATCTTAATATGATCAGGTTTGGGTTCTTATCTTTGAGCTTAACAAATCCAAGAGCAGGGATCTTTGATTTTAAAGTACAGCAGGAAGAGGGGCCAAACTTTGACCTTGACACTCCCAAAGTTGATGACCTTTGACTTTGACATAAGGGACAGGTCCTTACCTTTGACCTTGATATTATCTAGAACATTATCTTTCACCATCGCATTCTCAGTGGTAAAATGTTACCTTTGACCTTGACATTCTTTGCCTCTAACCTTGGCATACCCAGGGGACGGAGCCTTACCTTTGACCTTGACATGCACACTTTGGCTGGTGGACAGTTGGGGCTGGACCAACACGTTGCAGGTGTACTCGCCCTCATCGGTATCCTTCTGCACGTCGGACAGCTTCAGCGTGCCGTTGTTCTCGAAGGCCCGCTGCCGGTGGTTGAAGGGCAGCAGGTTGGAGTTCTTGTACCACTTGATGGAGTAGTACGGGTAGCCAATGACACGGCAGTGAATGTAGGTGTCCCGCCCAGCTATGGCTGTCAGGTTCTTCATTGGACGGATGCTGGCTGGGCCTTCAGAAGGGGCACAGGAGAACAGACGCTCTTTTTTAAGAAACTTTGGAGGACAACATGGAATAAGGACCAAGAATCATGGGCATGTGGAGGGTGTGGCCACATTTAAAAAAAGACTTTTCATTGGACCCTGATTCTGAAAACAAAGAACAAATGCTTAAATAATAAACACGTGAGCGAGGGTAGAGAAGACTACCTCAGTGTTGCTATTTTAAAATGATCTAGACAGCAAACCAGGAACCTGGTCGCATTCAGATGAGACACAAGCCAGAGAAGATTCCAGCTTAGCCGTGTGATAAATTACTCAGCATTCCAGCAGTAAAAAAAAATAAACATAAATGGGACATGATAAAAATCACACGCGTGACGGAAATCGCCTCTTACGTGAGCGATAACCTGTCTGCCGCGAGATAACGCCTCCCTCACAGTAACCTCGACTATGGTATCTACAGCAAGGTCAAGCCACTTGGAAGGAGACAGGTGTCAGGGGGAAGATGATAGGGGGCAGGAGAGAAGCAGGGATGCGGCTCGGGTTCGAATCGGGGAAAACACGCTAGGGAATAGACAAATAGGCACAGGCACACGCACAGACACACAGAGACAGATGTCTGTGTACTGAGCGCAGTGCGAATATGAAACGCAACACAGTGTCATCCGGCAGAAGCGAATAATGATATCGAATGAGGTACAGCTGTATCGAATGAGGTACATCTGTATCGAATGAGGTACATCTGTATCGAAGGAGGTACAGTGTAAGTAGAACCAGCCGAAGGATTTGGCACCAACCCACCGAACTAGACTGCTGTACTCCACTTAGGAGTATCCTCAGATCAGATCAACCGGTCTGCCGTGATTAGCATTAGCACTAACCAGTACTGTCTAGTACTAACAGTAGGTGGCGTGGTCATTAAGGAGACACACATCATGGGTTTTTAAGTCCCAAGAGGAGTTCTAAGGTTGTACACTCCAGTAAATGTAGACTATATAATGCAGCATAGTAATGATTTTCTGCGCCGAATGAGCGCCACATAGTGGGGGGAAAATGGAAACAAACACAGGACCCACAAGGCTAAACGCTCTGTGTATTTACTGGTGGAGTTGTGGCAGCATAGATATCTGCTGTCTGGGGAATGAGGGGATGTGAGGTGATGCCACAAGAGTGGGATGTCAAGCTAGGCGTGGAAGGCACGTCCACGGAAGCCACCAAATAAGACAAATGCAGAAGAATGGAAGGGGGGATGCACGGGTTAGGGGGGGGGGGGGTCCCTGAGTGCTGGCCAGCAGGGATGATGCAGCATGCGTCTTGGAGGAGCTGATCTGACAAGCACCTCTTACGTTTATTCGAGCCTGGTAGGTGACCACTCCGGCCGAGTTGTTGCAGGTGCAGCGGTAGACGCCGCCATCACGCACTTGGGCCTGTGAGATGTTCAGATAGCTCAGCACGTGACCCTCGGTGGTGACGGTCTGGCCCACGCGGCGCCCGCCGTCCCGCGCCACGGGCTCCTCATCCAGGGTCCAGGTGACAGTGGGCAGTGGGGTTCCCTTCACGAGGCACACCAGGGATACAGACTCGCTGGGGCTCACTACCTTCTCACTGAAGGAAGAGAGGATCTTCGGGGTGCCATCTGTTGGGGGGGGGGGGGTGCAAGGGGGTCATCAGAGACAGTGTGGTGAGGTTGGAGCTCCTTGGCAGATACCTCAGTCTGATCCACAAGCACAGACCTTGCACTAGAACATTCCCCGACCTGAGTCGGATTCACACCCAGTAGATCCTAGAAACAAGGCCCCCCACCTTCTAGAACCACCTGCACAAAGTCCTGGGCGGACATCTTGGCTTTCCTGGCAAAACACTGGTAGGCGCCCCCGTCGCTCTTGCTCATGGCCTCCACCACCAAAGTCTCACGGTTGTCGCCAGTGATGCGCACGCCGCTGCCTGGGTGGACCACCTCGCCGTTGCGGTACCAGGAGATCTCGTAGTCATCAGAGCCGCTCACCGTGCAGGACAGTGACACCTGACTGCCCACACTGCCTTTCACTTTGCGTGGACTCACAACTGCCTTCAACGGCTCTGTGGAGGACACAACCAATCAGTCTCTCCACAAGGCGGCGCTCTACAAAAAACACCTACAGATGCCATATGCTTCAGGGACTCTGTCTAAATGGCTGACCCTGTAACAAACTGTAGACGTTCTAATATGCATGTGGCAAGATGGAGAGTCGGCTAATTGACTTACGTGTGACCAACAACCGGCCGGCGACCTCAGCATTGCCGTAGCTGTTCCAGACCTCACAGACGTAGCTCCCGGCATCACCAGGCTGAGCGCTCTCAATCAGGAGGCCTGTCACGCCCTGCCGGAAGCGGCTGTCCGGTTCCAGTGGCCTGCCATCTTTCAGCCAGCGGTACTTGGGTGCAGGGTGACCTAGCGCCTTGCAGGGAAGCTCCACGCGATGGGAGGCCATCACCTCACGCTGCTCAAAGCCGTCCAGGATCATCGGTTCAGAGTTCGTTGGATCTTCGGGGACAGAGACAGACGAACGGGATGGTCATGACCAGACAGGCGGGCGGCTCGACGCTCAAGGGAAGGCGGAACCTCACCTGACACAAAAAGACGCGCGCTGTTGCTCTGCCGTGTCTCGCCCGTGTAGCGATGGCGTGTGACGCAGCGGTAGTTGTACAAGCCATCCTCATTCTGCACGTCTAAAATGTACAAGGCCCCAGTGGAGGTGATGAGAAATCTAGATCCTGCAATTAAGAAAACAAAGGAGCAGAAGGATCAACGTAATCATCGGAACGAAGTTCACCTGTTTCAAATAAGTAGCACGATGCAAAGCCAAAAACATCTCCTGGACTTATCTGGTCTCCAGGATCCTAGAGACAAGGTAAGCAAACAGCAGGATACTTGATTTTGCATGAAACAAAGACCAGGAAGCGTTCAGGAGTGAAGGTAAATGAGAGCTGACGAGCGTTGGCAACTATTCTCGGTTTCTCGTATCGATAGCGAGTTCTGGCAGGGTGCTCTGTTTGTCTTTCAATGTAAATAAAGCCAGGATTTTGTTCTTCCTTATGTAGGTCACGCGCCTCAACCAGACTTGTTATCATACACCTCTAAATAATTCAACATCTGAAAATCAATTTCTACATTACTGCAATTTTTTTCAGAGTACCTCTGTGATCACCCGCAAAGACGGGAGGGGGGTGGTGGCAGTGAATCAATAAAAATAATTTTTGAATCAGCTGAAATACATTATATATAGCGTTTCTCTTTGAAGAGGACCTGCAGAGAGCTAGAGGGAAATTCCAACACCCCGAAACTGCACAGGTACGAAGGGCACGGAAAACTGACCAGTCGCTCTTCCACAACCTCGCAGAATGTCGAGTCTATTTACCAGAGAGCCCAACATATGCTCACCTCAAGTTGAATGTGAAGATGTTTAACATAATCACCTATATACTTAAATGCACTAAATCCTCAGACTGGCAGACTCAGGAATTATGTCTTAGTATACATGACTCTACCCAAAAGAGATTGTTGGTGAGCTTGTAGGGCAAAGTCAGAACCTGATCACACCTTGCTTTTCCATAACGGAGAGAATTACCATCTCCTAAGAGCTCCGTTTGTAGCCATGGTCCCGTGATGTTCTTACGCCGATGCTGAGCAGGGACGCATTTTTCCACTCCAGTGTGATACCATTTGGTCTGTGTGATGCTCCAGAGACAGTTTGCTGAACTCTGGTGGGATTTTTCACTCCTGGAGCTGATTTTTGTGTAATTTTTAAGGTATGGCTGCAGATGTAACATAACAAGGGGATCCGCAGTGCTGCAGAACAAGGGGGGAGAGTAGAATTCAGGACGTCTCTGATTTACCTGACCTGTGTCTCTCTGAGAAGTATCTCGCAGGTACACTATGACCACAGACAAGACAGTGGACCGACCCAGCGGTCAGCAGTATAGTCAGAAGCCAAGGCAGCCAGGACAATTAATGGGGCCATTTACAAGGCATCCCAAAGCTTTTCACATACATACCCTTCACAATTTAGTAAACTCTGTTTTTACCACATTACGCAAACTCTTTGCTCTCTATATATCATGTACAAGAAATATGATCTCAATTTCTTTCATTTTTATACCCCAAAGGATACTTAAATATAACATGAGAACATAGTTTAAAGTATGCATTGAATAATTACATTTATTTATTGTATAAAACCACAAAAATAAACTGACAGAACTAAAACTGAGAATATATCACTGAGTTGCCTTCAGATTGTGTCCCAGAATTTTCTGTGTGTTGAGAGGGGGGGGGGGGTCGAGCTTGTGGTCCAGCCTGCAAAAATAGAATATAGCACGCCCCTCTACCAAGAGGTGCCCTGACTGAGTGAAGAGAGGAAAAGAAAAACAGAGGGATGGAGGTGAGAGAGGAGTGTATTCCTGTGAAGGATGACCTAGTTAAAGGTGTGGGGTGAGGGTCTCATTCCCTGAAAGGCTTATTGCCTGTGTAGCGCATCGTGATAGGTAAGCATAGACAGGAGGGGAGGGTGGTCTGTGTGCATGTGTGTGTAATGAAGAGGAGACCCAAGTCCCGGTGCACTCTGGGAAATGCGAAAATCACCTATAGGAGTATATACAGGCCACAGGGGCACTGGCCCCAACTGAAAGTTGATTGGCCCCCAGAGTAACCTCTCCCCTGCCATTCAAAACATATCATTCGCTAATGATAATGTTGACCCCTCTTTATGAATGATGCCACCTGTTATGCCCCCAACCTTAAACAATCCTACATTCGCTCCCTGATTGCAAGCCTGAAACAAGCTATTTTCAACTGATGTTCTGTCACCAGACCACCGCCTATCGCTCTCGACCTCCGGATGGCTCCAGGTGACAGGATGCTTCCTGTGAATCCTGAACCAACGAGGCCCTAATTGACAGAGAGGGACGTCCGTCCCCCCCTGCCGCCGTCCATCACCGCCGCCAAGTCATTTCCTGAACTTTCTGGCGAAAAGACTGAAGGCACAAGCCCCTCCCACCCCTCTCCCCTGCTGCATGCCTCCAACGTCCCCACTAACTCACCCAATGGGCAGTGACCCCCCCACCCAGTGGTGATTCTAGGACTTTTTAAGGTGAATGGCAAAAGAGGGGTCATAATTTATATAGAGGGGCCAACCATACCATGAGTTAACCATACCTATAAAACACCCCCCCCCCAAACAAAAAGGCCCACTTTCATCAAAACACTCAGGCTGTTCTGAATGGGAGTGCATGCTCATCCCAACACACTCATTTAGTATTGCCGCATTCCTGCCTTCTGTGGTCCCCCCCCCCCCCCCCCATGACCTGACCCTTGCACTAACCATCACTCATTTGACCCTTTCTCCTAATTAACAACAATGCGGGACGAACAGTGGGACAAAGGACGCTTGGCCCCAGCGCCTCCTCCGGCGGTGATCTCCGTGCGACGCAGTGCATGACAGAGCAAAGCCAGAAATTTCGTTCAAGCCCCTCCATGCATATTTGAACACGGAGCGCCCCCTGCAGGTGCGTAATGATACATAATGAGACAAAGCGCTTGACCTAAACGCTGAAGACCGTGTGTGATTCGTGTTTTGAAGGTATCCGACTCGACCGTCCTCCTCAAACGCACAGCAACAGGACGAGAACAACCAGAAGCTTCAGCGCTCGCTTCTGTTCCTGATCACTGCACCCCCCTACACAGAGAGCCAGATGCATCGTGGGTAAGGCCTATTCCCTGTAGACTGGGAGCCACATCTGCGTGGGGAAGCAGCTGTTGAACCCTTACACTAGCCACGGACCTTGAGCTACTCCAGTTAAATGCTCAGCTGCGCGATTAACCTTAACACTCCCTCAAAAGCTTAACAGCAGTTACCGCGATGTATTCATACTCTGCATCGACCTCGACGTGACCTTGAGGAGGCCTTCCCGCAATGCACTGCAGTGACCTACTCCTGATTCCTGTATTGAGAACGCTGTGCGGCATTGTTTTGTAGGATTCCTAAGGGATTTCTTGTCGCATTACCACAGCTCAAACACTGGCCACACAGGGGCGCTGTAGAGGTCAGATGGAATTCTACAGACACAGTGATGTGACCGAGACGATGTGGTGAAGACCAGTAGGCGTCCACACTGCACTGATCGGCTTGTTAATTTTGCGTCAATGACCCCCTCTGAGTGTAGCTAAACCCTGTAAGTCACTGTAAGTCACTGCGTTCCTGTCCTATTGTCCACGGCGAATATTCAGCAGGGGCCACTCGATGACACGCTTCCTCAAACGCCTTATTACCATCACTATGAGTGCAGGTGCACTGGCTGCGGCGGCGTCTAGGGGGGTCGTCTCGTTAAGCCGCACGGCAGGGTTCGTTAGCTGCGGATTTAACAAGAGGGCGTGAGTGAGAGCTCACGGGAAACCGACGGAGGAGCAAACAGAAACGAGGTGCAACAGACGAGACCAACGACGCACGCAGACCAGCCGGCTCCTTGCGTCGATCATATCTCCGTGGAGCTCGAGGGAGAACATCACCCAGCGCACGTGGAGAAATGCACGCTATGCTTTGTACCTCTGCGTACGCATGCACACCTTGAGATGCCCACACCCACCTGTGTGGATGTGGCACCACCCAGCCCCACCCAAACGTACAGACGCACCAATCAGCTCGTGTTCAGCCACTCTCAGGAATCACTCAGACCCGGTAAGTTCGGTGCTGGTTCTGCATCTTCATCTGAAGTGGACCGGCAGTCCGTACCACCCGTAACAAGACCCATTCGTCCCCATTAGCCAGAGTTGTTGACGGTTCGTTGTTGCCACGGCAACATGCCCACCAAAACCCCTAACTGCATTCACAAACATTCACATGTTTGCACTGACACACCTTGTTAATTACGCATTTGACTCCGTGTTCAGTTTCCTTTCACTGCTGACCTTAGAGCTCAAACAGCAGAACCCTCTTTATCTGACAGTTCAGTTTGACCAGCACGCTGCTGTCAAATCACTCATCAGTATAAATAGGTTGGTTATATTGCTCTAGTCCTCTAACTGACAAGAGCTGACAAGCTTCCTTCACCGAAACAGGGAAACCGCACAGATCTTCTCACATCCTTGTCACTCAGCTTGCACTTCTTCGGCTCAACCACCGGAGGGCGAGATCAGCATGACTCAGTTATGCCTCCCACTGTCTCCAAGAGGAGTTAAGATGCCGCTAGTGGTATACAGCATTCTTGCACAGATTTTAATTGGTCGTTATAATTAAGGCCCAGTTCTTCTTATGGCACGTGAGACCACACAGATTTCACGCCTGGTTTATCGACAAGGCTGCATCCTGGGCCACGCCTACCCCGTAATTACCGAAAAAGGAATTGATAAAAAATACACATCATTCCTAATGGGCATCGGCATGAAGACGCAGCCACTTTCATTACACTAACGCTGCATTATTTAAAATTAGATCATTTATTTGGCTTAAATTTATGACGTTCCAGACACACAAAGGCACACACACTCGTGTGCACTTGTACTCATCGAGACGCGTGTGCCCGTTACCACCAACTCTGCCGATTAATGTCTCCCACCGGATGAATGGTCCAAGAAGATTACTCAGATAAAGATTACGATGGTGTCGGAGAGGATGACAGAGCAGCCCGCGGCCTTAAAACTGCTCATGCTGAAAATCAGACGGGTGCCAATTTAAATACAGCTGCTGGCTGGACGACCTGGGGGAGGGGGGGGGGGGGGGGGGGGGGGCTGCCGGCTCATTCACATCCTACACGGGGTTCCCCTGTTCACCAGGCATGATGAAACTGCATCAGCGTCGTCATCAGCAGCCGCGGAGGCCAACGGGAAGGACACAACTACAGCCACCACCCCCCCTGCATTCAGGGCCAGGAAACCCCGCAGATGTGCCAAGGGGAGAGGGCGGGGCTGGAACACGGAAGAGGCTGGAGGTTGGGACACGCAGGGCCTCAAAGCCCAGCAGACACGTTGCGGATATCAGGAACGATAGCAGCAGTCAAAGCTGCCCCATGAGACTCTAAGCAGACCTGAATGAAAGGCAACAGGAGGGTAGGCAGCAGGTTGACCCAGAGGAGTCACTCCCCCACCCCGTCTTTCCACGATGGCTGAAGCAGGCCAGTATTCAAGGGCTGGGCCACATGAAGCGACTGCCTTAGACGCGGGGAGCGAGCGTGCAGCCTCCTCTCTCCACCAATTTCTCTATTTCTCTGCCTCCATTTTGGTGCCCCACCCCCCCACAAGGCAAGGCTGTCAGAGAAATTAGCAGCCTTTCATCTTATCTTCCATAAGGAGTGAGTGAGGGGGGGGGGGGCAGAGGGATGCTGCCCCTGCAGTTTACTGCTCTTACTTTATTATTCAGTGCTATATCAACACTGAGTTCGTGTTTCTATCTCCAAATCCACACAGCTGGGTGTTTGTCTCAGGGATCCTGCTTAGGCACATTGGCCCCCTCGCTAAAAATTCCCTACTAGAAGTTTCTGGATTCCTTAACCATTTTGCCACCTCCTGGCGTTACGTGGTATAGATTATAGGATATTACATTATATCATTTCAGTCATAGTGCAATGTTACTGCTATTATTCATTAAAAAATAATAACAATAAATAAAATGTATAGAAACTGTGCACAGCTGTAGATCAGCGTTGAGCTCATTGGCACACAGAGGCTCTCAAACAAGACCGGACAGTAGCCACGGAATGCGGGCGGGGCTAAGAACCCCCCAGGGACGCTGCAGGGTAGCACTGTGTTTACCTTATACCCTCGAAGCGTCCATCTTTGAGGTTTGAAAGTGTTCCCTCTGCAGCAGAAAGCTGAAGATTTGCCGGACCGCAAACCCCAAACGGCTTACATCTTGCATTCGAGACTTTTTATCGCATCTCCTTGTATTTCCATGGTGGGGGAGGGGGGGGGTCACAAACCACTGACCCGACTTCGCCTGAAGAATATGAATAGGCGTTGCTGTGGAGATTGCGCTACACACTCGTATTTATTTATCGCAGAATATCTGCTGTGGAGGATTCAGCCCAGTCTTGGGATCATATCCGATGTTATGCAAGCATTTTTCCTGAAAGAGTGCGGAGAGTGACTGCACGTGGTGAACGTTGACACTAAACTTCCCAAGTCCTATTGCAAGCCGAGCTTGGACCTGCTAACGATGTTAATGGAAGTCTGCCCATCAACACGTCGGCCATGCTAACGATGCTAACAAGGAAGTGTGCTCATCGACACGGTAGTCCTGCTAACAACGCTAACATGGAAGTCTGCCCATCAACACGACAGCCCTGTCAGTCATGCTAACAGGGAAGTCTGCTCACCAAGCTGGCAGCTGTGCTAACAAGGCTAACAGGGAGGTCTGCTCAGTAACATGGCGGCCCTGATAAGGACACTAACGCTAACGATGCTAAGAACGATAATGGGGAAGTTCGCTCACCAACCTGCCAGCTATGCTTACGGCACTAAAGTGCTATTGACGGTAAAGGAGAAGTCTGCTCACCAACACGATGCCCCTGATAACAACATTAATGGGGGAGTCTGCTCGCCAACCAGGCGGCTATGCTATTGACGCTAATGGGGAAGTCTGCTCACCAACCTGCCGGCTGTGCTAATGACACTAATGGGGAAGTCTGCTCACTCACCTGGCGGCTGTGCTAATGACGCTAATGGGGGAGTCTGCTCACCAACCAGGCGGCTGTGCTAATGACGCTAAAGGGGAAGTCTGCTCACCAACCAGGCGGCTTTGCTATTGACACTAAAGGGGAAGTCTGCTCACCAACCAGGCGGCTTTGCTATTGACGCTAAAGGGGAAGTCTGCTCACCAACCAGGCGGCTTTGCTATTGACGCTAACGGGGGAGTCTGCTCGCCAACCAGGCGGCTGTGCTATTGACGCTAATGGGGAAGTCTGCTCACCAACCAGGCGGCTTTGCTATTGACGCTAACGGGGGAGTCTGCTCGCCAACCTGCCTGCTATGCTATTGACACTAATGGGGAAGTCTGCTCACTCACCTGGCGGCTGTGCTAATGACGCTAATGGGGAAGTCTGCTCACTCACCTGGCGGCTGTGCTAATGACGCTAAAGGGGGAGTCTGCTCGCCAACCAGGCGGCTGTGCTATTGACGCTAATGGGGAAGTCTGCTCACCAACCAGGCGGCTGTGCTAATGATGCTAAAGGGGAAGTCTGCTCGCCAACTAGGCGGCTGTGCTAATGACGCTAATGGGGGAGTCTGCTCACCAACCAGGCGGCTATGCTATTGACGCTAATGGGGAAGTCTGCTCACCAACCTGCCGGCTATGCTAATGACGCTAATGGGGGAGTCTGCTCACCAACCATGCGGCTGTACCATTGACGCTAATGGGGAAGTCTGCTCACCAACCATGCGGCTGTACTATTGACGCTAATGGGGAAGTCTGCTCACTCACCTGGTGGCTGTGCTAATGACGCTAATGGGGGAGTCTGCTCACCAACCTGCCGGCTATGCTAATGACGCTAATGGGGGAGTCTGCTCACCAACCAGGCGGCTATGCTAATGACGCTAATGGGGGAGTCTGCTCACCAACCAGGCGGCTATGCTAATGACGCTAAAGGGGAAGTCTGCTCACCAACCAGGCGGCTTTGCTATTGACGCTAACGGGGGAGTCTGCTCGCCAACCAGGCGGCTGTGCTATTGACGCTAATGGGGAAGTCTGCTCACCAACCAGGCGGCTTTGCTATTGACGCTAACGGGGGAGTCTGCTCGCCAACCTGCCTGCTATGCTATTGACACTAATGGGGAAGTCTGCTCACTCACCTGGCGGCTGTGCTAATGACGCTAATGGGGAAGTCTGCTCACTCACCTGGCGGCTGTGCTAATGACGCTAAAGGGGGAGTCTGCTCGCCAACCAGGCGGCTGTGCTATTGACGCTAATGGGGAAGTCTGCTCACCAACCAGGCGGCTGTGCTAATGATGCTAAAGGGGAAGTCTGCTCGCCAACCAGGCGGGTGTGCTAATGATGCTAAAGGGGAAGTCTGCTCGCCAACTAGGCGGCTGTGCTAATGACGCTAATGGGGGAGTCTGCTCACCAACCAGGCGGCTATGCTATTGACGCTAATGGGGAAGTCTGCTCACCAACCTGCCGGCTATGCTAATGACGCTAATGGGGGAGTCTGCTCACCAACCATGCGGCTGTACTATTGACGCTAATGGGGACGTCTTCTGAGATCTGCAGGCCCCTGCTTAGGAACACTTCCTTTCTATCGGTTTCTTAGACCGTTCCTCCTGTCTGCTAAATCTCTTCCTAACTCTGAAAGTCAGAGATCAGTCCAGCTGGAGTGGTGCATTCACAGAAGTGCAAAATGACCGTCATTGTATTATGACATTGATGGTAGTTATTATATTACTTTGACGACTTGATTCCATGATTATTACGTTGGACTGGTCATGATGGTGACTCTTTTTATTCCCGTGGTATCACCATCACCCCCCCCCCCCCCCAGCCGCCGGGTCTCTGAGCACTAACTCTCTTTTCTTGGCATGACGTTACTTACGCATCTGCGATGTTTATACACAAAATTATAATCTCCGGGAAAATGCCTTAGACAGACATTAAATTGGTGACTTGAAAACAGCAGCATTAAAGACTCAACTAAGGGGTCTCATCTCATACTCACAATGGGCTCTGTACGTATTCAAAGGGCCGTCTGCGTCATGTGACGTGGTCTAGAGGGAGGCGGGGTCCCTCAGCCTGAATGGGGGGAGGGGGGCGGGCGGAGGGCTCTATCTGAGAAGCTGGCTGTTTGTAAAAGCGGAAATGTCACGCAGACCTCTCTCTCTCACTTTCCTCTCCTCCCTCTACCATTTTTCATACAGCAACACAGTCATTTATGTGCGAAACGCTCGTATTCCATGAATGAACCTGGATTAAACTGAATGAAAGTAAGAATATGTGAACAGATGTAGCATTAAGTATGGAAGTGAATGGAAGCAGTGGCATTAGGGCTACAGTGAGTGGATGCAGTGGCATTAGGGATACAGTGAATGGACGCAGTGGAATTAGGGATACAGTGAATGGATGCAGTGTCATTAGGGATACAGTGAGTGGATGCAGTGGCATTAGGGATACAGTGAATGGACACAGTGGAATTAGGGATACAGTGAATGGATGCAGTGTCATTAGGGATACAGTGAATGGATGCAGTGGCATTAGGGATACAGTGAATGGACGCAGTGCCTTTAGGGATACACACTTGTGGTTGCGATCGGGTTCCCAGTTTTCATAAAATTTCCTCTGTTACCAAAACTTTTTGTGCGGTCAGTAATTACGGGGATCACATGTGGCTGTGTGTGTCTACGTTTGCATGTGTATGTGTGTGTATGCGTGGCACACTGCCCTCCCACAGGCACAACCTTCTCATTAGGCCTGACTGGAGAGGGGAGGTGAGATGGTTACTATGGCAACCAGCAGAGTGACACCATGACTGGGGGAGCAAGGGAGGGGGGGGGCGGGCGACATGTTCTTCTCTGGGGGATAAAAGATAGATCAGGGCAGGCTACAGGAGACGGGGAGCGTCTCTCCTGACAGGAGAAACAGGAAAGACAAACAGCCAGGCTTTGAAGAGGCACAGGGACTGAGTGCAGCGCCCACCAGCTGTCGGGGCCCCTGCTGACAGCGCCGCCCTGCTGTCCTGGCCGCTGTCAGTCCCCCATCCTTCAGAATCAGCCTGTCTCTGAAGCACAGGCAGTGGTACTGCTCAGGGAGTACCCTAAAGGCAGACACGGGATGGGGAAAGCCAAGCCCAGAGGAGCTAGTAAGGTGACAGATCATGATGGATTAAAAATAAAAAGTGCAGTGCTTACAGCTGCAGGCTGGAGGTCAGGTATCCATCATTTAACTGAAATCACTGTGCAGTGTGGCATGATTTTACAATCGACCCCCGCCCCCCTGATCAAAATGAATAACTATTTTTAAAAAGACCGAGTCCATGGGGACATTTATTAAGTGCCTGTCTGGAATTCAAATAAAGCAATATGCAAAAAAACGTGTACAAAAAAAGCTTGACAGTTTCAAACCTTATGTATTAAGATGATCTTTTATCAAAAAAAGGTGTTGTTTAAAATTAACTAATTAATCTTAATTGCACTGAGTTCGATTTCCCAAGAAAACCACACAAATATATGTCACGGCGGAAGACCAGAGATGACAGGGGACCTCAGTGCGGGAGACTGATGGCTTTATTTGGGAGCCTAAAGAACAGGATCCAAATTGCAAGGGCAGAAACATAGCCGAGGGAGAAGGTCAGGAATGATCCGTAGCCGAGGGGAATCCGTTTGACGAGTAGATATGTGACCGGGAACAGGAACACCAGACAAGATGGGTAGGCGAGGCAGGAGCAGGCAGGACCAGGGCAAGAAGAGTAGGAACATGCAGGATCAGGGAAGGCAGGGCAGAAACTTGCAGGATCAGGGTGAGCAGGACAGGAACAGGCAGGATCAGGGCGAGCAGGGCAAGAACAGGCAGGATCAGGGTGAGCAGGACAGGAACAGGCAGGATTAGGGTGAGCAGGACAGGAACAGGCAGGATCAGGGCAGAAGCAGGCAGGATCAGGGCGAGGTGGGCAGGAGCAGGCAGTATCAGGGCGAGCAGGGCAGGAACAGGCAGGATTAGGGTGAGCAGGACAGGAACAGGCAGGAACAGGGCAGGAATAGGCAGTATCAGGGCGAGCAGGGCAGGAGCAGGCAGGATCAGGGCGAGTAGGGCAGGAACAGGCAGGATCAGGGTGAGTAGGGCAGGAACAGGCAGGATCAGGGTGAGCAGGACAGGAACAGGCAGGATCAGGGCAGAAGCAGGCAGGATCAGGGCGAGGTGGGCAGGAGCAGGCAGTATCAGGGCGAGCAGGGCAGGAGCAGGAAGTATCAGGGCGAGCAGGGCAGGAGCAGGCAGGATCAGGGCAGGAGCAGGCAGTATCAGGGCGAGCAGGGCAGGAGCAGGCAGTATCAGGGCGAGCAAGGCAGGAACAGGCAGGATCAGGGCGAACAGGCAGGAGCAGGGCAGGAGCAGGCAGGATCAGGGTGAGCAGGACAGGAACAGGCAGGATCAGGGCAGGAGCAGGTAGGATCAGGGCAGGAGCAGGCAGGATCAGGGTGAGCAGGACAGGAACAGGCAGGATCAGGGCAGGAGCAGGCAGGATCAGGGTGAGCAAGGCAGGAACAGGCAGGATCAGGGTGAGGTGGGCAGGAGCAGGCAGTATCAGGGCGGGCAGGGCAGGAGCAGGCAGGATCAGGGTGAGCAGGGCAGGAACACGGATGTATCAGGGCGAGCAGGGCAGGAACAGGCAGTATCAGGGCGAGCAGGGCAGGAACAGGCAGGATCAGGGTGAGCAAGGCAGGAACAGACAGGATCAGGGCGAGCAGGGCAGGAACAGGCAGGATTAGGGTGAGCAAGGCAGGAACAGGGCAGGAACAGGCAGGATTAGGGCAAGCAGGGCAGGAACAGGCAGGATTAGGGCAGGCAGGGCAGGAACAGTACAAGCAGAGCAGGAATAGGCAGGATCAGGGTAGGCAAGGCAAGAAACAGGCAGGGCAGTGACAAGCAGAGTTGAGACAACACAGGCTACACAGAAGTCTGAGTAAGAGAACTGCTCAGTACGGATCTGACAACAATACTTCACAAAACCTGGTTTGCAAGTGAACTCATAGTACAGGAGGGGTAGAGAGTCTGCCATTATACACTCCCCGCTCCTCAGGGCGTGACAATCAACATTTACTCAATGTGCCTTTTTAAAAGAGAAAAAGCACTATTTTGTTTGAAGTACCTTTTATTTCCCTAAATTGCTTTTAATTCCATTTTCTATTCCGAACTAGTTGACCAAAAGCAAGATGCTGCCCCCTGCTGTATGGATGACCTTCTATCAAGTTGTCATTGCCCCTGCACTAGATTTACCTATTCAGTCCTCTACCATTGAAGGCTGCACTGATTTCCTGTAAAAAAATAAAATAAAAACCTCAAATGAATGTTTATCAGTTGTTGACAAATGTCCAACAAACAAAAGACCCAGAAAAAGACCAAGTGAGCACATGCTTATATTGAAATGCAAAACATGCATGAATCTAGGAAGACACAGTCAAGAAAAGGTGAAGAAAAGGTGGCGAGCTGTCTGTCTTTCTGCCTGTACACAAAACATGCGAGAAGCTGCCCTTTTCAAAGCTAACGACTCCCAGAGGATGGGGGGTGGGGGGTAGAAGGGGGGGTTGGGCAGCATATCTGACCTATTTGGCTGTTTAAACACCTTATTCCCATGTAAATTACATCTGAGTCCTGCGAGCTCTGAGCTGAGAGGGAGACTGAAGAAAGTAGGACACAGAGGACACGGCAATGAGAAGACATCATACACACAGAGGACACAGCAATGAGGGGACATCATACACACAGAGGACACGGCAATGAGAAGACATCATACACACAGAGGACACGGCAATGACGGGACATCATACACACAGAGGACACGGCAATGACGGGACATCATACACACAGAGGATACGGCAATGAGGGGACATCATACACACAGAGGACAAGGCAATGAGGGGACATCATACACACAGAGGACACAGCAATGAGGGGACATCATACACACAGAGGACACGGCAATGAGGGGACATCATACACACAGAGGACACGGCAATGAGGGGACATCATACACGCAGAGGACACGGCAATGAGAAGACATCATACACACAGAGGACACGGCAATGAGGGGACATCATACACACAGAGGACACGGCAATGAGGGGACATCATACACACAGAGGACACGGCAATGAGGGGACATCATACACACAGAGGACACGGCAATGAGGGGACATCATACACACAGAGGACACGGCAATGAGGGGACATCATACACACAGAGGACACGGCAATGAGAAGACATCATACACACAGAGGACACGGCAATGAGGGGACATCATACACACAGAGGACACGGCAATGAGAAGACATCATACACACAGAGGACACAGCAATGAGGGGACATCATACACACAGAGGACACGGCAATGAGGGGACATCATACACACAGAGGATACGGCAATGAGGGGACATCATACACACAGAGGACACGGCAATGAGGGGACATCATACACACAGAGGATACGGCAATGAGGGGACATCATACACACAGAGGACACGGCAATGACGGGACATCATACACGCAGAGGACACGGCAATGAGGGGACATCATACACACAGAGGACACGGCAATGAGGGGACATCATACACACAGAGGACACGGCAATGAGGGGACATCATACACACAGAGGACACGGCAATGAGGGGGCATCATACACACAGAGGACACGGCAATGAGGGGACATCATACACACAGAGGACACGGCAATGAGGGGACATCATACACACAGAGGACACGGCAATGAGGGGACATCATACACACAGAGGACACGGCAATGACAGGAAATCATACACACAGAGGACACGGCAATGACTGGACATCATACACACAGAGGACAAGGCAATGACGGGACATCATACACACAGAGGACAAGGCAATGAGGGGACATCATACACACAGTAGAAACACCAGTGAGACAACATCATGCACAAAAAGGACGTCATACACACGGAGGACATACCAATCAAAGGAATTAGTCTGCAATGAGTCAAAATGATCTGAAGGTATTTGTGAATGAAAGCAATGTGGGTACTCTCAGAGCCCTCTCGCTTCAAAAATACCATCAGAGGAACAGGTGATGTGTGGGCACCCCCCCCCCCCTTCCGGCCACTCACGGGGGGGGGGGGGTTCCCCAGTGCGTCATGGGCACCAGCAGAGGAGCCAAGCATCACGACTGACACGGGGGATAACGACCAGCTGGCATACCGCCGCTGTGGGCAGAGAGCCAATTTACCACGCCATGAGGGCGACATGGGGGAGGTACGCTACACTTGCACCCCCACTGAGAAAAGGCTGTCATCAGCATCA
The DNA here is from genome assembly GCF_023856365.1 of Brienomyrus brachyistius. NCBI lineage: Eukaryota > Metazoa > Chordata > Actinopteri > Osteoglossiformes > Mormyridae > Brienomyrus > Brienomyrus brachyistius. Next base: position 3,539,241 of record NW_026042310.1, read on the forward strand.
TGCGTGAGACTCTCATGTCAGCGTGACATATGGTGTTACGAATCCCGCCAGTAGGACAGGTGACACATTAACAGACTGGTTGGTAAATGGGGAATTGTTGGGGGGGGGGGGCGGGGGGGGGTTCACTTGACACTCCCATCTGCTCGTGCCCTGAGGCACCACAGTATTCGCTCATTTAGGGAGACCTGTAACCGTCACTTCCATTTCGACGGAATTTATAAATACCTTTGTAAAACCACCCTGAGCACCAGTCCCTTGTAAGTACTCAGTTATGAATACATCTGTCAAGTCGCCTTGAACACCAGTCCCTTATGAGTACTCAGTTATAAGTATGTCTGTCAAGTCACCCTGAGCACCAGTCCTACGTTAGTACTCGTTTATAAATACATCTGTCAATTCACCCTAAGCACCAGCCCTTTGCGAGTACTTATGAATACTTCTGTTAAGTCACCCAGAGCACCAGTCCTTTATGAGTACTGTGCACTCTTCTCCCACTGACTTATTAAAGAGCGCTCCTGAAAACTTGCCTTCAGCAACCTTAGGGTTCCGAGACGACCAATTCTAGGTTGTGTTCTGTGACGTTTGATCCTGTCAAACATGTCCTGCTTTCTCAGGCAGCCGGACGACCTGCAGCGGCATGAACTGAAGATCTGGGCTTTGAATCAGAACGAAAACATATAATGAGCCATAAGGTGAGAGAACCAGAAACGACGGAGATCATAACCAAAGCCTTGTTATCAGCTCCTGTGACACAGGTAACGAATGGCGTGTTCAGCAGGAGCGGGCTGGGATAGTGCCACACTGAGAGATCAGAGCCCAAATCCTCCGCCAAGGACTCACACAGAAGGGCTGGCGCTGATCCACAGAGCAGAAGAAAACAATGGAGAAGACAATCCTGGTGCTTGCTAGTTAGCATGGAAACAAAGTGACACCTTTTTTGAGAGCGATAATTAATGCCCCCCCAGCGGTTTAAGCCCAGACAGAGTGGGGTGAAAGCGAGGGTCGGATCCCCCAAGGACACACCGGACCTTAAGGGGCACAGAGCTAGCCGGGGGCTTATGAGATATACAGATGAAATACTGTAGCTGTTTGACTGAATGGACTGAGCTGATACACAAAGCACTGAATACGGTCCATTCAGCTCGCAGAGGTGCCGGCGCTGTCGCCCATGGTAACAGGCCCACCGGCTATTTACAGTAGAGCAACGTCACCATGAGGAAAAGGGGGAGGGGGTGAGGAGAAAGGACCCTGGCCGGACAAACTGTCGAAACGCAGCTTGAAAGGGACAGCCACACGCAATGACCGACGCCGGTATCGGGTTACGCGGCCAGCCAGGACCAATCAGACGAGACCGGGCTAGGAGACACGGTTCATATGGGGGGGCCTCTGAACCCTCCCCCCCCCCCCCGCCCCAAGAGAGTCAGCGCGGCAGGTGAACAAACACACGTTTTTACAATGTGGCTTTATGAAACTCACAGCAGGAACCACGACAGAGAGCAAAAAGCACTCGATAGCCCAAGGCCATTGACGCACACCTGCAGGAGAGTGCCCCCCCCCTCCCCCCCCCCCCCCCGGTAGCAGACCCAGTGATGACAGATGCAATGGGGACCGGCCTTTACCCTGCGTTACATTTGAGGTCTAAGCCGAACCCCATACTTTCCTTAATTTATTTAATTTGATGAAGCATTTTTTTCTCAAGAGAAAAACAGTTAGGAGCAAGTTTAGACATTTTTTCTCCAGGACATTCTAGCATGTGAATGCTACTGTCCTGAGGTGAGGTTGGACTGGACTCGCATTTACTGTTGCTTAAATAAAGATGGCAGAGGGCCGAATTCAGCTCGAAGTTGCAGGCCACATTAATTCCTTTCCGTCTCATGTGCTCAAACCCACAACCTTCTGGACATAGGTGCAGATCCCTATCCTGCTGTGCTCGCTCCTGGATGGGCCTCCAGAACACAGAATGGTGCCGGATGTAATTCCAGACTGGCACTAGAAAGGCACGCTCGTAGCAGAACTGCCCTGGCGGCAGAACGCGGCGACCGGGCTCCGATACAGACGCACGTGGAGCTCGTTCCTTCACGCCAAGCTGCCGGTGACTGCACCGGCTGCCAGGTCGATGGATCGGCTCAGTCGCGCTTCGTCGGGAACGTGATTGGAGGCTTGTCGAGTGGGCGGGTCCTCAGCAGATGCAGTCTGATCGCTGATTGGCGGTAGCGACAGACTGACAGACGAGTTTTCCAGCTCTTGAGAGTTACTGTGTGACAGGAAGCCATCTAGTCAGTCACTGGGTCTGTGTGTGGTGACATATGAAGATAAGGGCACCATGAAAAAGCACTGAGAATGTTTAATAATGCGGCATGATGCTATCAAATGAAGGGTCTCTGGCTTACCTGGGACGCCCCCCCCCCACTCCAGCCCTGGTGGCTCCATAATTCCATGTTCAGGATTCCCAACAGCTGGTTAGAGTGAGATTTTCAATTCGAGAAAAATCTGCACAGGAATTTATATGTATTTAAGCCTTGTAAATAGTCTGTAAGGTTTACAAAGTACCCCACAGCTATTGATGTAGCTAATATTAAGCTTATAATGGAATAATATAGATTTGCCGTAAGATTTCTTGCGTGACCGTGAAAGTCTGAATGTGTGAGTGTCATGCCAGATGCGTGACAACCCTGCATGTGTTACATTCATCAGAAATTAACCTACCATCTGTGAACTACAAGGAATTAACAGTGTCTGTGAACCACAGGGAATTAACAGACTCTGTGAGCCATGAGTAGTAACAAATTGTTTGCATGCCACGAGGAATTAGCAAACTGTCTGTGAGTCACAGGGAATTAGCAAGCTGTCTGTGAGCCACGAGGAATTAGCAAACTGTCTGTGAGTCACAGGGAATTAGCAAACTGTCTGTGAGCCATGAGGAAGGAGCAAACTGTCTGTGAGCCACGGGGAATGACCAAACTGTCCGTGAGCTTTGAGGAATTAGCAAACTGTCTGTGAGCCATGGGAAATTAGCAAACTGTCTGTGAGCCACGGGGAATTAGCAAACCGTCTGTGAGCCACGGGGAATTAGCAAACCGTCTGTGAGCCACGGGGAATTAGCAAACTGCCTGTGATCCAGGAGGAATTAATGAACTGTTGGTGAATCAAATGAAGAAACTGTCTGTGAACCACAGATATTAACAAACAACCGAAACTGTAAATGTGTCTCATCCCTTTATAAGCCACTGCACACTGCACACTGCATTCTCTGGATGCTTCTGCATCCTTCGCTTAAAACCTGAAACCCAGATAGCTCCACACCCCTGTGGAAATAGGTTAGGTGTTTCTGGAACATTCCGAACAAAGAGGACACCACGTTGACTCCGGCACACAGATCTGCTGGAGGACACATGTACGCTCCTTTCCCCTGTCTTTTCCTCCTGCTCTTGCCTTTAAGCGCACTCTGAATCGCCAGGACTCCCAAGCCCCCATGTCTGTCACACTCCGTAATTCCAGGAACGTTTTTTTTGGGATGGGACAATTAATGTCCCCGCTGCGGAGCAGACAGAAGCAGGCCAGGACCGGAAGATAGAGCCGTCCTCGTTGGTTTCTCCCCAGGAGACCAAAGGAGGCCATGAGTCTATGAGCATTTCTATCTCCAGAAAAAGACTCACTCTGGGTCAGGACAACATGGAGCATAAGCAGAGCTTGGGGGAGACGACCCAACTGCCAAGATGGGTCTTCATCACAGGAGCAGGACAGCGGACAAACGCTGCAAAGAGGTGCATCTCTGTAACTACGCCAACACCTCTCGTTCTGTGCTGTCAGAGTGCTATGGCCCAGTCCGGGGCCGGTTCTGATGTTCAGGCTGTGCTCTCTGGGTGCTGTAACCCGGTCCGGGGCCGGTTCTGATGTTCAGGCTGTGCTCTCTGGGTGCTGTAACCTGGTCCGGGGCCGGTTCTGATGTTCAGGCTGTGCTCTCTGGGTGCTGTGACCCGGTCCGACTGCAGCCGGCTCTGATATTTAGGCTGTGCTCTCTGGGTGCTGTGATCTGGTCCGACTGCAGCCGGCTCTGATATTTAGGCTGTGCTCTCTGGGTGCTGTGACCCGGTCCGGGGCCGGTTCTGATGTTCAGGCTGTGCTCTCTGGGTGCTGTGACCCGGTCCGGGGCCGGTTCTGATGTTCAGGCTGTGCTCTCTGGGTGCTGTTACCCGGTCTGACTGCAGCCGGCTCTGATATTTAGGCTGTGCTCTCTGGGTGCTGTAACCCGGTCCGGGGCCGGTTCTGATGTTCAGGCTGTGCTCTCTGGGTGCTGTGACCCGGTCCGACTGTAGCCGGCTCTGATATTTAGGCTGTGCTCTCTGGGTGCTGTGACACGGTCCGGGGCCGGTTCTGATGTTCAGGCTGTGCTCTCTGGGTGCTGTGACCCGGTCCGACTGCAGCCGGCTCTAATATTTAGGCTGTGCTCTCTGGGTGCTGTGACCCGGTCCGACTGCAGCCGGCTCTGATGTTCAGGCTGTGCTCTCTGGGTGCTGTGACCCGGTCCGACTGCAGCCGGTTCTGATATTTAGGCTGTGCTCTCTGGGTGCTGTGACCCGGTCCGACTGCAGCCGGTTCTGATGTTCAGGCTGTGCTCTCTGGGTGCTGTGACCCGGTCCGACTGCAGCCAGCTCTGATGTTCATCCTCATATATCGCTCTACGTTGATTGTCCCACAATTATTTTAAACTCATCTGATAAAAATACTTCACTAAAGAAATCAACGAAAGACTTAATTTCAAATTGATTCTTAACTTATTTAAATCCATAACATCTAAGAGAAAATATATCTTGCTTCTTCAAACGTTTAGATATGAAGCTTAGCTGCAAAAACAACGGCCAAAAGTGACAGATCGTTCATCCTTCCATTTTCTACGCTTCATTCCTTTCATTTTTGTTTTTTTTTCTGTTATTATTCCTGCTCTATAAGAATTTTGTGAAAGAGCAGGTAATCAAAGGGAAACCATCCAGGACCAAAAGACCTGCAGTCTCTAGAAACATCCCCTTCGAGTATCTGTTTGCTATTTTAGGAATCCTGTCTCTGGATTAGCCTGGATTATGAAAATCCTGAGGGGGGGGGGGGGTGTTGTACCCACATGAAGCCCACAGCTCTGTCTCAGAAACCGCAGAGAGTGGGTGTAGCTAAAGGACAGAGACAGCTGCTACCCCCACAGACTCCACTCTGCACCTTGACAAACATCCCGCATGAGCCGTGTGCAAGAAGGGGGCTTTAACGTCGCGCTCCATTCAACTGGGAAGGCAGAGTTTCTGAGTTCCCAGTCAAAAATTTCAACTGGAATTCTGCCTTGAAAAGTCGGCGGAACCTCTGCGAACGGCACCTCAGAGTTTAAGATGGCTCTATCCTGCATTGATGTAGGATAAAGGATAACTGATTGCAGAAAATGGATGGAAGTCTCGGGTCAAATACTAAATCCGTGACCAAACATCATGCCCAAATAATCATGTGACATCGACATGGAATTCCATAAACCCCCCCTCCCCCCCCCCAGACAGTCCACATTTTTGCTCTCTCTCAGCTCCCAGCCAAACAAGAACATCGAATAACAGGTACAGATGTGTTGGAAGCTGGGATGGACTGCTTGATGATCCCTAAGGAGCGGGTTGAGAAATTCTGTTTTGGAGTATTAACACAATAATGTCTAGAGATCACAGCAGTAATCCTCCTATTGGTGAAACCAAGCAGCGGTGTGTTACTTTTCAGCAGCTTCTAGAAGCATCAAGGTCAAAAGGCAGCATTGCTACTGGCTCTTGCATAGAACGCAGAGTTCCTTGGTGAAAATGCCGCGATTGTGGGTCACCACAGAGGCAGCTGGCTCACGTTCCCGCACCTCCACGCTGATCCAGAGAATCGTCCACGGTATGGACCCCAAAAGGGCGCATCCCGGGCTCCAGCGAAGCACAGTCAGAATGGCTGGTATGGAACTGGCAGACTGGCTCTCGTCCGAACATGCGGCGAGCATCTGGAGTGGGAAACAGCTGCACAGGATGTTTATTACCTGATCTGTGGGTGACCCATTTACACGTGCAATTCCCCTTTGAGGAGAAAAAAAAAAAAGATAACAATTACTCTTGCCCTGAGAGGCATGTGAACATAACTGGGTTTCCACGGCAACAAAAAGTAGAGTTGAAAGGCGCAGAAAAATCAATGCGGAGTTCCCCTTCCTCTCTGCCTCTCATCTCGGAGCGGCCGTAAAGACGGGTCTCTGGTCCGGGGAGTGCATTAACCCCCCCCCCCTGTTCGGGGAGAGTGGCCGTAACTGCTTGCTGAGATTAGTGTGCCGCTGATGACGATGCCGTCGTGGGAACTGTAACCACGGCAATGCCATTGCCTTGAGGAGTGGTCCCAGAGGCGTACTAAGGCAGGGCTCTCCCTAAAAACAAGCCTTACACACAGGTTAATCAAAGAGGGCCCCCCTAATCCCATCATTCTCTCCCACACCCCCAGCCTCCCATATCCCCTCCCTCTTTGTCATAATCCCTCTCACTCTCACACTATCTTCCCCCACCGAAGGAGGGATGAGGGCTCTCTGATTGGCTGTGTTGGATTCTGGTTGGTCCTTCGGCAGCCGTAGTGCCCTCTCTGATTGGCTGCGTGGGATTCTTCCCGGGCCTTCAGCAGCCGCAGGGCCAGCTCTGATTGGCTGCGTGGGATTCTTCCCGGGCCTTCAGCAGCCGCAGGGCCAGCTCTGATTGGCTGCGTGGGATTCTGCCCCGGCCCTCAGCAGCCGCAGGGCCAGCTCTGATTGGCCATATAGATTCCTGGGCAGGGCTTCATCAGCTGCAGAGCCAGCAGTGAAAGGTCAGGTTTCCTCACTGAGCGAATGATCAGGTTAAAAAGACACAAACCAAAAGCTCCACCTATTTCTTTCCAAATGCGGGGGGGGGGGGCGGGACGCACCCCGGACTGTCAGGGGGTAAAAAAAAACACTGATGAAGTCGACATAATATCATATAAAATACAGCAACACAAACATCACTATTATCCTTCAAAGGTATTAATGTTTGACTGATGTTCTTGGGACAGGCCCCTAACACAACTGCCCACGCACCTTCTGTTCGCCAAAACTGCACATCTACAGGCAATTACCCATAGTGCACCAGCCTCATTCATCTATACAACGACCTTGAAAATAAACCCTCAAGGTCAACGGGAGAGAGACTGAAAATCATCAGTGGAAAAAAAGTGCAGAAGAAACTGAAGAAAATGCAGAAGAAAATGCAGAAGCGGGAAAAAGGAGCGCAAAGGTTGTGAGCGAAAAACAGCGGGAAAATTAGCGGCGTTAGAAGACTGACTGTGTCATATTTCACAGTAGCTGTTACGGGGAGCTAGCGGTTAGCAACTGCTGCCATTTCATACGCTCCACACTGTAGCGCTGTAAACGTGTGATCCATCCTCGTGAGGCCACTGCAGGGGAAGAGTCAGGGGCTCACCTAGGTCCCCCCAGTCTACCCATGACATCAACACTTCCCTGTTCCGTTTCTATCCACCCCTGCTCAAGGCGGAACGTGCCGAAGCAAGTGGCAGATAGCCCCGCCTCTGCCCTCAGAAGCGGGCTTACTGATTGGCTGTCGGCGTGTAGCTCAGAATCCAGGGGAGCCAATAGAATAAATGCATTCTCGGAGAGCACTGAGAATAGCGGATACAGGACAGAGGCTGTGTGCTGAGTGAACAGCCCGTCTAATCCCCTGAATGGCAGGAGAGGGTTCAAAGCTACAGCGCTAAAACATACACCAGGTATTTATATATAAAATGCTAAAGTACATGAAGGTCAAGGCGAGCCCTCAGTTACTGACGTATTTGTACTTGAACATATATATATATCTCATTAACGAAATATGACAAATTAATCAAAACACGTGGTTCAAATACGTAAGCAGAGCCTGAAAGCAGGATCGCTGCTGTAAAAACGTGGCGGGCTGCTCAGGATGAACCGCTATAGTAAGACGCGCAGCCGTAAGGACGCGGGTGAAGGCGTGTGAAGCGTCACTTTAGCCGAAACCGGTCCCCTCGGCGGCCAGACGGGGACGAACAGCGGAAAGCCTCTCGCAGGAGCCGACTGGGACTGTCACACTGTGACGTCTGTCCTCGTTACAGGAGCGCTGCCAAGCATGACCTGGCCTGATTCCTGGGGCCCGCCGCTCCGTGATTCACCAGCCAGTTTGCGCCCCCAAGAGGATGTGCCAGGCTGCAACATGCCAAACAGCCCCCCTCCTCCAATAATGGACACGTAACACACTTCCCCATCAGTAAACACTCACGCTTCTCGCTACAGCAGTGGCCGTGTGTAATTGCTATGGGCTGCTACTTCACTAGAGCAGGATCATTACTATTCCTTTTCTCCAAGATGTCCTCCTACTCCCCACCATCAGATCTGCTCGGCCTGCTGCAGCAACGTCACTCACATTCTCCTCAGCCCGTCGACTTCTTCACGGCGCGCGACAACGTTGACGGCGGCTTCCGCCTCTCGCTGTGAACCCGTTCGCCGGACATCCTCCTCCTGCATCACCGCACCTTCACGGTGTTCTCAAGCCGTTCCCACAACTGCAGCCCGAGCTCCCATAATTCCCCCTGTCAGCCGCTCGCATGATTAATGCACTCGGCTATCGATTTTTTTTTTCTTTGCCCAAGTTTCTTTTTCTTTTTTTTCCTTCGCCCCCCCAGCCCCCCCACCCCCCCCCCCCCCCCCCCGCTGCTAAGCTCAGTGCCGCTGGGTGGAGGGGGAACTAGAGGCTCCATCCTGAAGAAGCAGAAGCGAGGTCTCCTACACGCCTTGGCTACTGGTGCATCGTGGGAGGGGAAAGTAGGAAAAAAAAAGAACTGGTTTTGCCGCAGCGAGTTTGCACTTTCCATTCAACACACATGGGGGGTCCACGGTTAACCTGTAGGTGTGGCCTGTGGCTGTACAAGGTGGAGGATAGCACCCCTTACCCAAATCAGGATGCGCTGGGGGGGGGTTTAGGTTCGATTAAGACATTTTTATTCATCGGGTATAGGAAGACATTTTGTTAATTTCTCTAGTTTGGGAGGAGCCCACCCTCCCACCATTTTGAGGACGAGTGCAGCTCTGGAGGGGAAGCGGAACTTTCCGGGTCCGTTTACAGGGCAGCTGGAGCGGCTGTCACTGCGAGCCAGTGAGTTGAATTGAATAAACTGGCACGCTTACCTAGGTGGGACGCTAATGATAACGACTAATGCTAATCAAATGAGAATAAACCAAGCTGCTCAAAAATATATGCATAATTCATTCATTCGTGTCGTCAAAAACTTGAATGAAAGATTTAAGTCGTGCGATTTTAAATTCCAGTGACGGCCTTTTCCAGCGCATTGTCTGGAAATAAAGACATATCGCTTACACTGGCAGATTGGTCGTTCCGTCTGATATTCCACAAACACTGTACCAGTGGGAGCAGGGGGAAGGTAATCTGATCGTTTAGTGGGTAATGAAACAGTAGCCTCCTCGTTTGCAAATTGAACCTGTGTGCCAGACAAACAGGAACGCTGGCGAGACAAACAGGAAGTCAGGCTGACGTGCTCAGGGCTGCGGGTACAGATCCTCAGAGGGAACTGGCGCAATAGTAAATGGGTGAGCACCATGGAAACCGCGCCGATATAAAGGCAGCCTGTAACCCTGCGGCCGCAAGCCAGCAGACACTGGTAATTAATGGGGGGTGGTGCAGGAGACCAGTGACCTTCTGCAAAATAGCCCGCAGAGTGACTGAGAACGTTACTGCGGATTTCACCACTGACATCAGTGCAGGTTCCCTATAAATGGTATCTCTGATATCAGTGCAGGTTCCCCATAATTTTTATCCCTGAAATCAGTGCAGGTTCCTCATGGATTTTATCCCTGATATCAGCGCAAGTTCTCCATGAATGTTATCCCTGATATCACTGCAGGTTCCTCATGGATTTTATCCCTGATATCAGCGCAAGTTCTCCATGAATGTTATCCCTGATATCACTGCAGGTTCCCCATGTATTTTATCCCTGAAATCAGTGCAGGTTCCCACGTATTTTATCCCTGAAATCAGTGCAGGTTCCCACGTATTTTATCCCTGAAATCAGTGCAGGTTCCCACGTATTTTATCCCTGAAAACAGTGCAGGTTCCCACGTATTTTATCCCTGAAATCAGTGCAGGTTCCCACGTATTTTATCCCTGAAATCAGTGCAGGTTCCCACGTATTTTATCCCTGAAATCAGTGCAGGTTCCCATGGATTTTATCCCTGATGTCAGTGCAGGTTCTCCATGGATTTTATCCCTGCACAGGCACACAGCCCAGTCTGGTGACACCTGCGAGATGGAGGCCACCGTCCTCTCTAGGTAGTAACGTGTCAGGGATGGGCAGCTTAAACCGGTTTGTCTACGTCGACGTTTCATTTGAGGATTACAGAGGGAAGCGTGCCAAACCCCAGGCCCACCCCCCCTACATCGAAATGCATCCAGTGTCACTGTGGAGGTGCACGAGGCTGGGGGCCTCTGGGGTGGGGGGATGGGGGGGGGGGCTGATGGCCGGGGGGGGGGGGGGAGGGGGGGGGGCTGATGGAGCATCGTGCCTGGAATGCAACAGCTTCACTCAGCCTCTGCAGTACTACCCCCCCCCCCCCCCCCCCCCATCGCAATACGACAGTGCTTAGCTTGGAGGCTTGGGACTGCAGAAAACCCTCCGACCCAACCTGAGGGAGGGGGGGTCTGCAGGCAAGTCCTTTACCAGCGTACGTCCATACCACAGCCTCTCTCCCAGTCGATCATATTTCACTAACAGCAGACATATGGTGCCAGAACCGGGCCCAGTACCTCTGCTGACACACAGACGAACAAACCGTGAGTCGGGAGGGGGGGGGACACCTGTGTCAGTAAGCAGGGCAGGCAATCACACCATAAAAGCAAATAATATTTAAGGACATCCTGTAAGATTAAATCGCCTACGAGCAACCAATTCCAGCAATAAACGGAGTAGCGGACAGCAAGAACGTGATTAACTCTGCAAAATGACGGGAAATAAAGATAGATAAACACCAGGAGGACAGAGCTGAGCATAAAGGAAAGGAACGGAGGGGCGCCTAGCCGTGCACGTTCCAAAGCAAGGATAAATTTAACGCAGCGTGACAGGTTAATAGCATGCTAGCTGGAATGTTAGCGGCCAGCACCAGCGCTGCGTGCTCAGCCTTTCGGGAACCAGACTTCAAATATCTGCTCCGCGGCCTCATCTAAGGAGTAATTCATATGGTAATTAACCTCGCTCGTGATCCGCGTTACTTAATTATGACAGGTGCCATTGTGTAATTATACTGAGCTTTTGATTCGGCCTGGATAAATTGAGATGGATTTAGTGGGCCTGTCTGTCTTCGTGGGGTTCGGATTCTGAGAGACATTTTTGAGTCCTTTGACTTTCGGAACGGAGATCAAACACCGAGGAACCCCCCCCTCTGCTGGACACCGTCTCTCCATGGATTCGTGCAGCAACGTACCAAACAAAACCGAACACGACGCTTCTGACTTTAAATTAAAAAGGAAACATGAATATTTCCTTTATCTTAATTTCTCCTAAGGAACTCACTAAATCCTCAATTTAGAGACTCGCGCTTCCTTCGGCCACGTTGTTGTCATGGATACGACCGCTTTGACTTTACTTTCTGACCTGAGTGATGAGATGCGTTCACAGGCCCTGATCTCACTCTGGCGAGCCCCCTCCCCCACCTAAATCACACACCTGACCTCTGCGCCCATTCCCAAGAGGAACCCCCTGCTGGTTTCTGAGCCTGACCCCAGAACGTATCCCCATCTTGAGGGCCTACATCTCTCACAAGATGGCTGTAAGCTTCAGATGGGCCGTGTCCTGGTCCAGACCTCACGCAGTGTCAGGGATCGAGAAGCAAGGCTTAAAAACACACTCTGTGATGATCAATAATGCATAGAGCGTCACGACAGCAAGCACCCCCCCCCCCGCCTGTGATTTACTACATTCAGAGGGGACGTTTCTAGCCCAGGCCTAGGGGAGCCCTGATACAGCCAGCAAAGGGGGGTGGAGGGCGCAATTTCTGTGAACTCAGGTAGCTAAGCAACATGTCTTATCGAGGATGACGTGCTGAACACCGTCAGAGATCCAGACACCGGGCCCACAGCTGTGAGATGTTAAGCTACCGTCAGCATGGCAAAGTGAATCGGTCACCACATAGATTGATATGCCAAAATAGCATCAAGGTAAAGCAACGAGAACTGATCAGGACACGTGTGTGACACCGCCCCTCTCCACGGTAGCTCAACCCTGCCTCGCAGCTTGTTGACAGGAAATCATACGGATCTCTGGGGGAGAAAGACAGTCTGGAACGTTTGCGATGAGAAAATGGGGGTCGGATCTTATAACTGCAGCAGGAACTGAGGGGCACAGCATCCGGTGAAGGCGTGATGCAGGTTGGAGATCGGTGGGTTGAAAAGGAGGCGGATGCCGGATACCTGCCTCAAGGCTGGAGTGTGAGGCAGGCTGCCCCCACCGGGGGCAAAACCAGGGGGCAAGGCCAGATGGACCTCCGGTCGGCACTCGGAGCTGTCTGACTGCACACGGCGGGGGGTGACCTTCCCCCTGTGTCTGAGCACAGATGGAGGATAGAGGAGATGGCGGGGGAGGGGGGGGGTGTCTCCTGGAGATGCCCTGCGGGGGGGCAGGTGACTCATAGGACATAAGGGCATCGTGGCGAGACGGAGCAGGACGCCTGGCAGCAAAGGACAAATGCGACGGCGCATTAGCAACCCTGACACCCACGCGCAGGTTGGTGATCCGCCGAAACCTACAAACACTTTGCCCGATGCAGCACTGGAGGACGTCTCGGACAGTATGAGCGCCCCCACACCCCCCCCCGGCCCCGACCCCAAGTGAGTCCCAGTGTGACGGCCAGCTGACGGCACTCGCTCCATTAAGCGACTGGTGTGGGAGGCGCTTGGGGACATCTGCGGTCTGTTCACGCGTCCGAGGAAACGTCTCCGGCTGGGAGTTCCGGACCCATTTAGAATGATGTCACCGGCAACTTACTTTTGGGGGGGGGGGGGGGCGGGGTCCTACCTGAGGTGAGAGAGACGGTGTCCTTCTCCCATGAGACCACGGCGACGTAGGCCTCAACGGAAGAGGGGATAATGCACTTGAAGACAGCAATGTTGCCTCTCATGGTTCTCTGGTCCTCGACGCGCACTGTGTAGGGCTCCCGTAGAACTGGGGTGAGAGATGGGAGGGGAATGCTGAGCCACTGTCTGAATATAGAGGGCGCCAGTGAGACTGTGGTCACATCCACGTGTGCAGAGTGTTTCAGCCAACTTTCAGCCTGTGGGTTTTGACCCGAAAAATTACAGACAACCAATCATGTATGCCCCTTGTACCATGTTCAAGGACCAATCAGAAGACGTGTGACTGTCCTGGCCACTCCCTTCCCCCCCACCCCGCTAATCACGCTTTCCACTCACCCGCCTTGATGTGCACATCCTGGCTGCGGATCTTTCCGGAAGGGTTCTCGGCCGTGCAGTAGTAGGTGTCGTCGTGGATCAGTGTGCTGAAACTGGACGGGGGGAAGGGGAAGATCTGCAGGGAGCCATTGGGGTGCACGATGCGGATGCCCGGCACGTCGTAGATCTCCTCGCCCGTGGAGGCCAGGTGCCAGCGCAGGGCGGTGGGCGGCACGCCGGCAGCGGGGCACGACACCAGCGTCCCCGCGGTGCTGGCAAACACCACCTCTTGCAGAGATGCATTGACGAAGTACAGGCTGGAGCTCAGGTCTTCACTGAGGACTGTGGGAGGCGGAGGACAAAGGTCAGCATGCAATGCATCGTGGGTAAACCCTGTAGTTTTATGAGTGTTGGAGTCCCACAACTACATGCTTCTGCCAGGAGCAGATTGAAATGAGAATGGAGGAGGATGATTTCCTAAAACGTGCAGTTAGAGACAAGCGGCGATTATAATTCACCAGGAGATGAGTGGAGAGCCGTAAGGTAATCGTCCCCTCCACCTGTTTCTCTATTTTAATGTCTCTGCAGTTAAAACATCAGGAATAAATTAAGTCGGCAAAAATCGCATCTATAAATTGGTTATAGGTTCCCCGTAAGAGGATCTGTTCAGACCACGATCTCATTCACCCCGATTTATTTGCCCTCTTTCATTTCCTGATCTTTACTCACCTCCTGTCCTCTGTTGTGTTTTATAAGCACAGGAGAAAAAAAATTATAATGTCTTTGACTGTGGAACTGCTTATAAGGGGCTGTTTTCCCAGCAGCTCTGGGGATCAGGCTCTGCCCTGGTTCATGACACCGAACCCCGAGCTGATGCATGAAGGTGCACCTGCCCTTGGTACCAAGGGCCGTGACAGTGACCGGTGATGAGTGTGTCCTCCCCGAGATCAACAAGGCCTCCTGTCATCTGAATGACCTTCTAGGTCATGATAAAGCCCCTCCTCGTTTTGTGTTAAACGGCAACATTCTGAGGATTAAGTGTGGTATAGCAGGTCAGAATGCCGCGTCTGTGATCAGAAGCTCGACGGCTCGCATCCCTGATTCGACAAAGTGATTTTAGCTACCCCATTGGCTACCTCACTTTCTTAAAACTTACGTTGGTTTGTATAAAATGTAAACATTCCCACCAATGAAACAAACCATGTAATTAAAGTCACATGACCACGGGGTTGCCGCCTTAAATAACACAATAAACCCGCTGGATCCTTGTGCGCACCCTGCCTCCTCGTGTGTCGAATGTGCGTGTCACAGCCAATGAAGTGAACAGAGGCTGGAATCTGTGTCGACCAGGAACCTCGTTACTTATTGACGAGGCGCTAAAATGCGCGAGGCGCTTTGGGACAGAGCCGGGAAGATGGGCTGCCAAGGCCTTAGTTCACTCTGCCCAAGAAGCCTTGTATTTTCAATCAACCAATCAGGGCACTGAGAGTCCACTCCACCAAGCAATGCCATTGGCTCCCCCTAGCAAGGGCACTGTGCTCTCACACAAAATCATTGACTCCTCCCAGTGATGTCATTAGCTCCTCCCAGCGTTGCCACTGACTCCTCCCACCAAGGCCATTGCTGACCCCTTGCAAGACAATTGGCTCCCCCTG
Source organism: Brienomyrus brachyistius (assembly GCF_023856365.1). Taxonomy (NCBI): domain Eukaryota; kingdom Metazoa; phylum Chordata; class Actinopteri; order Osteoglossiformes; family Mormyridae; genus Brienomyrus; species Brienomyrus brachyistius. The sequence continues at coordinate 3,554,371 of NW_026042310.1, forward strand.
GCAAGGCCGCAGGCTCCTCCCAATGAGACCATTAGCTGCTCCTCATGAGACCATCCCTCAGAGCCTCTGTCACTCTGATGCTCACAGGACCACATTCATGTGGCTGCCGGGTCACAGCGAGAAATTAGGGAACATGGTGTCCTCAAATGCGTCCGCATGCCCTGCACATTTCCAGCCTTCTCGTGATGATAATACGCGGAGACGCATTCCGGTAACGCTGCTGCTGCAAATAGTACAGATCATTAACTACCGACTTGAATAATTAGGCCAGGCGAACAAGTCCGGACAGGGACTAAGTGTTAATTACACCCCAGATATAATTACACAAAAGCAGGACCGTTAAACAAAGGCAGACTTGTGTGACTCCCTGTAACGACACTGTGTCAACAGCAACATCTCTCAAAACATTACTGAACTCCGTCAGAGACCTGCGGTTTAAGGGGTCGCTGCTGCTGAACCAGACGCCAAGGCAGCGCTTTCATGCAGAGACCTCGCGTCTACGAGAAAGCAAAGAAGAGGCTCTCGAGCCTCAAACCCTCCCGTGAAAATGGATCGCCTGGAGATAGGTAGATGGGTGAAGAAACCACACATCTACACGTGCTTCTTGAGTCCTTCAATATTTAAAGATGCTTTTAGAGACAATGGAGCTGTGACGTATGGGGGGCGTGGCCAGAGGAACCAAATTGTACACGAAGCCAGGTGTACCTGACAGAACAAACGAACACAAGAAGTTTACAAACGACAGGAGGCCGTTCGCCCATCAAGCTCGTTCGGGGAGAACTTAACTAACAGCTCAGAGTTGTTAAAATCTTATCTAGCTCTGGTTTAAAGGAACCCAGGGTTTTAGCTTGCGCTACACTAGCAGGAAGACTATTCCACACTCTAACTACACACTGTGTAAAGAAGTGCTTCTTCACATTCATTTTAAATCGTTCTCCCGCTAATTTCTACCTATGGCCACGAGTTCTAGTATTTAAGCTAATATTGAAGTATCCATTTGGCTGAACAGCATCCAGACCTGTTAGAATCTTATATACCTGGATCATGTCCCCCCTTAGTCTCCTTTGCTCGAGGCTAAACAGATTCAGCTCAGCTAACCTCTCCTCATAAGACATTCCTCTAAGAGCAGGAATCATTCTCGTAGCCCTGCGTTGCACCTTTTCCAAGGCAGCAATGTCCTTCTTAAGGTATGGTGACCAAACCCGCACACAATATTCTAGGTGGGGTCGCGGTGCTTCGCGGTGATTTACAGCGAGTTATACGATGGGATATGCCTAGCTGAGGTCGGTCACAGGAAGGGCTTCTGGAAGGTTCTGCTGCCGGGACCACTTCCTTCCAGCTTACTCTGCCTGTGAATAAAGTTGCCCCCGTGCCCTACTGCTGCTTCGAGAAAGGGTGGGGTTCATGTGGGCTCTCTAGCGCCCCCTGGCTCCCTGCGGGATGCCCGCGGTGCCGCCCTCCAGCCCTAATTGGGATAATTTTTCCCCGTACCGCTCTGTAAACGGGAACATAAACGATACTGATGAATAATGTACTGCCGGCATCCATTATTAAGCAGGCAGTTTGCTCCCGGCTGACATGAGGCCCGGTGACTCTGGGCCGCCGAGTCGAGGTCCCCTCGTGTCACCCTGTGAACACCCCCCGTTTTAAACAGCCCCCGACTCCACAGCCCTCTCCCCCTGCTGTGTGTGCGTGTGTATCTGCGTGTGTGTGTGTGCTGGGGGCGTCCCGAACAGGCTGCCAGAACTGCAGATTTGATTTTCTTCAAAGGAAAAAAAAAAACATCCATCAAGTACAGATTAGGCCTGGCATCCCGCGGGGGGTAAGGGGGGGGGTGGGGGCTCCATACGGCTGGTTAGACGCCGGTCGGGAGGAATTAAGGACAGCAGCATGGCAAATCAAGCCGACGACAGCGGAGCGATTTAATGAGCTGCCACAATCGGTGTATTACGGCACTACGAGGGCCGTCTTTATCACGAGCATGCAGAGAACCAAGCCGGGGGCTCTCCAAGATAACCCCCACCCCCTTGGGGGAGGGGCTTCCATAGACCCCGCCCCCAAAGAGGCAGCTGGAAATCCTGATGCCAGGAGACCACATCAGCTGGTTTGCTACCGTCCACGTGAGGCTGGAAAGACCGACAAGGCGGGGTGGGGAGCCGACTGAAGCTGGGGATTCCCAGGGGAATCGGGGGGGGGGGGGGGAGGTCCAGCTGCCATCTCCATCACCTCGGCCCACATCGGCACCAGTCCAACAGATAACCCGGTTACTGTAACCCACGGCAATCAGCCTCATAGCTACCCTCTCTGTTAACTGACTCTTATCAAAATGCTCACCAAAGACATCAAAGACGATGAAAGTTTACACTATCAAGACGTCGGATATTAAATTCCCAGTCAGATCAATTAGGCTGAATGATGTAGAAGCAGTTTAGCCACGCCAAAAAAGCCCTCTCTGTGAAACAGCACTTCCTGCCCATCAACGGCTCCTCCCCTCTGTCAAACTGCCCCTCCCCTCTAGCAAAAAGCCCCTCCCCTCTCAGCCCGCTCACTTCCCAGGACAGTTTTTTGACACTCGGGCAGGTTTCTTGCCTGGGAGCTAATCTCAGATGTCAGCTTACGTAAGTTCTTACCTTTAATGAAGCCAAACACATGCGTTCATCCCCGTCTCCATCCAGCCATCTAATTAATGACACTCCATTAGGCTTTTGACTGAAGGCTGACTGTAATGTAACCCAATGCTTTTCTGTACAATTAAAAATAACACAAGCTACATTAAGTGTAAAGGTAAATATGGTCATTTTTACTACTGAAATGCCAATTCTGGGGCAGCCTGGTTGTTCAGTGGGGCACCCCACACCCACTGACTTAAGACGTCAAATCCTAGCGCCATCTGCCATGTCTGGAGTTGGCATGTCCTCTCTGTGTTTTACACTAATGTTTTAATTTTTAAACACTTGTCTACTGCATGTCTGCTGATTCCCTGAATCAGGCAGAACTTAAAACATGCCCGTAAAGGGCACACTTAATGCACAGCCATGCTGGTGTAAACTGATCACTTGGCGTTACATTAAACGTTACGTAATCATCACCCTCAGATGACAGACTCAGATCGAGTTTATAACAGTTCAAGCTACATTATACTGCAATAGCAAAAAATAATATTGTTGTTACCTTAAAATCATATCTAAAACCATAACTCATTACTTATTTTTAAAAGTAAATGTACTCTGCTATTGAAAAACCAAGAAAAACCATCGGTAACAACGAGCGGCTAATCATACACAAGGCTGGAATCCGCTGTCCGCACCCCCGCCGGGATTAAGGCAAGCTCAGTCGAACACAGATAGCTCAGGAGTGGCCATCAGGGGTGACATTTACGGCGATCGATCGGCGGTGGCTGTACAGAAGCAGACAACAGCGGTGCGCGCATTTATCAATTAGCGCAAAGACTGAGGGGCTGCACATACGTTTAATGCCCTGGAGTCGTTTCAGTTTTCGGACCGATTGTACATATTCCACACGTTCTGTCGATCGGGCTCTGCCGTGAACCATGGGAGCTATGATTTCTGCCATGGAACAAACCACTTTCCTTGACGTTACGGCATCGCGGTGACCCACGGATTCTCATATGACGTTACTGTCGCATTGTACTGATCAACTCTGCTGCTCTCCCCATGTCCTGTCACTGCAGAGGACCGACTTGTTCACTGAATGAACATGGGCAGATTAATACAATTCAGTTTATTTTTGTATAGCGCCTTTCACATCTGCAGAAAGGGGAGAAAAAAATTCTGTATTTGTCGGACAAAAATATTTACGTGTATTTCCGCCCCTCCTGTATTTGCCCTTCCCGTATCTACCCCTACCGTATCTGCCCCTCCCACAACCTGTCTCTCCACGGCCAGGTAAGTAGGAGCACTTGGTTCTCGCCACAGCTCTTCTACATGCCCCACCGCAGCCCCAGGGGTAATTAAGGAGCACTCCACATTGCCCCCAGGGGAAAGCGAGTTTCCCTGCTCCTGCACCGCAGCCACGGCAACGGCACTTGTCCTACAGCAGCTCTCCAATTTGCTCTCATGAATATTTGCCATGACGGAGGACAGGGACTGTGTGGGGGGAGGGCGGATGGCGCCGCCCCACTGGCGGACTGATGCCGGATCATTTTGATCACTCCACTGGCTTATGTGGGGGGGAGATTCTGAGCTTTGTGTGTATGTGTGTGTGTGTTTTCACACTTCACACAGGTTTCAGGGGGGAGCCTAACTGGGATCACATGACCCCAGCAAATACTGGTGCACCCTGTAGGTCATACGTGGCAGGACGCGCTGTGGGTGCTGCATGTCACTCCCTCTCCTGTGCAGAACATGAGATCTTGGCCCATCCTGCCCACCTCCAGCGGTGCATATGATTCAAACCCACAGCTGAAGAGATGGGACCCCAGACAGAGCGGCGAGCTTATGGATTAGACACAGGAAGCCTATGCATAGCATGATACTCAACGGATGTGGCTTCTCCGGCCCAGGCAGACGGCCATCGGAGCAGCAGTCACCACTGCATCTAGGGCCTTAGCTAATAACATCCAGAATTAAAGGATAAACACTGAGGAGGGGAGTTACAGGGGCGGGGTTTCAAGAACACTGGCCCCCAGCTGAAAGTTGATTGGCCCCTGGAGTTCCCCCTCTCCTGTCACTCACCAACTAAAAACATATCATTGGCTAACGATAAGTCAGGCCTCTCTATGAATTCTGACCCTTCTTATGCCCCGCCCACTTAAAAATAACCTAAAATCACCCCTGCCAATTATGAGACTGGGGAACAGGGAGAACCACTCCACTTTAAGCAGAAGTCAGCTAAAAGCCTCGCAAAGGCACAGCTTCTCATGAAACTTCTGGCGTGAAGTAGGCTGATTTTCCGACAGCAAGACAAAAAAAAATCATCTAGAAATTCTATATGAAAGGAGCATAACCACGGAGTCGACCGGGAGTGTCATGTTCGCTCACAGGTGGCACACAACCTCCTCCAGCACTCTGGCTTCTGTCAGCCTCGCGTTAAGAGATCGGCCCTCAAAAAAAAAAAAGAACCCAGCGTTAAATCTGCAAATACCTGGTGCTGACAGATCAGATTCCTGCGACGCTCATTGACGGTGAGCGGGGCACGTGTGCTGAAAGACGGGCAATGGCGTCACCAGAAGCCAAGGTCGCCGTGGAGGAACGGGGCCATTAGTCAGATCAAAAGAAACTTCAACCGCAGGGTGATTTTCCCCCTGGCTGCGCAGCAGCCTCGGTTACCAAAGAGAGATCACTTGACACACACTGACCGGTTAATTAAGGAGCATCGGAGCTGAAAAGGTTATACTAAGCTCCCGCGCCAAGTTTGAATGAGGTCTGAGGCTCAGGGTACTTCACAGCGACCTTCCCATGGGGGACGGAAGTATGACAAGAGTGTGGACTGAAGACCCAGAGACAGGAGGAGACGGTGGGGTCGGTTATCCTGGAGAGTGACTGCCTTATTCGTTCAGCCAAAGTGACATCTGAGGTCTAAAAATTCACTGCATCTCTGTATTATAATACTAGAGAACTGCAGTGCCCCCAGTCAGAGTGGGCTCCATTTCACCCCCTGCTGGTCAGGTATATTGGTGCTTTTCTTGGACGTGCTGGTGCCTTTGCTTTGTGGACCTCCACCTCCCTATCCCACACAGCAGACTCTGCTGACCTGCAGAGAATCACTCTGCTGACACTTCATTTGCACTACATGCTTACCGCTCCAGGGGGGATGGGCCGCCATGTGTGCGTGTGTCTCTGCGTGTCAGTGGGTGTCTCTGTGTGTCTCTGTGTGTCTGTGCAAGTTTCCGCGTGTCTGTGTGTCTCTGCATGTCCCTGCATGTATCTGCATGTCTCTGCATGCCCGTGTGTCTCTGCATGTCTCTGCATGTCCTTGCATGTCTCTGCGTGTCTCTGCATGTATCTGCATGTCTCCTCATGCCCATGTGTCTCTGCATGTCCCTGTGTGTCCATGCATGTTTCTGCATGTCCCTGCATGTCTCTGCGTGTCCGTGTTTCTCTGCATGTCCCTGCATGTCCCTGTGTGTCCATGCATGTTTCTGCATGTATCTGCATGTCTCCTCATGCCCGTGTGTCTCTGCATGTCCCTGCATGTCTCTGTGTGTCCATGCATGTTTCTGCATGTCTCCGCATGCTCGTGTATCTGCATGTCCCTGCATGTATCTGCATGTCTCTGCATGTCCGTGTGTCTCTGCATGTCTCTGCATATCTCTGTGTGTCCATGCATATTTCTGCATGTCCATATGGGTCGTGTGTGTCTCTCCATGTTCATGTGTCTCTCTCGACATGTCCGTGCATGCCTCTGTATATTCAAGCGTGTATTTGAATGTCTTCGCATGGCCGTATGTCTCTGCATGTCCCTGCATGCATCTGCATGTCCGTGCGTGTCTTTGTGTGTCTGTGCATTTTTCAAAGTGTCTCTGCATGACTTTGTGTGTCTCTGCATGCCCATGCATGCCTTTGCATGTATCTACATGTCTGTGTGCGTCCACGTGTGTCCATGTGTGCAATTGTGTCTCTGTCTGTTTCTGCCTCTGTGTCCCACTTCATACAACAGCAAGCATGTATGTCAGGCTGGGACAGAATATCCTGCAGTATATAAACTAAATGTCTTATTTCTCTTTTTTTGTTATGTTCTTTATCGGCCATTTTTATCAGATGCGACTAAAGGGAAAGGCTTTCGAGCCTGACAGAGCTGACATGAGTGAAGCAACGATATTGAATTTTCTGTATAGATCCCGATCCTGGTCCGACATTCCCGGACTGCTGACTAGGCTCCCCTTCCGCCTTGAGAACTTGCCAGTCAGCTCTGTCCATCTTATTAGCCTCCGTCGCTAATCTTCTGCGCTTACATCGACTGCATCTGCTTCCCACACGCCGCCCGTATTTAAATGGGCTCGTTACACTCCGTTTATTTTCCACTTAAGGGCACGGCAGCCCGCTTTATGTTTCTCAATCCTAGCACCCCGGGGGGGTGGGGGTTTGGGGACGGGGGGGGGGCATCTCTCTGTCAGCTGGGCCGCACTACAAACTCAAATGTATTCAGGACGTTTAGTGCTCGGGATTAATCAAATTATAATGTAATCATCTGATCAAACAGCAATTTGCATAAACACTGCTGGGGATGAGCTGATAGCACAGCGGAGCAAGACATACCAGACTAACCTGAACCCTAACCCTGCGCAACACAGACCCCAACCACACTCCCAAGCTACCTGTCTTCAACCAAGACCCTAACCCCAAGCTACTGGTCTTTATCTAAGACCCTAGCTGTAACCCCGAAGTACCGGCCTTTAACCAAGACCATAGCTGCAACCATGAGGACCCAGCCGCAACCACAAGGTACCGGCCTTTAACTGAGACCCCAGCCGCAACCACAAGGTACCGGCCTTTAACTGAGACCCCAGCCGCAACCCCGATGTACCGGCCTTTAACTGAGACCCCAGCCGCAACCCAGAGGTACCGGCCTTTAACCGAGACCCCAGCCGCAACCACGAGGACCGAGCTGCAATCCCAAGGTACCGGCCTTTAACCAAGACCCCAGCCGCAACCACGAGGACCCAACCACAACCCCAAGGTATCGGCCTTTAACCAAGACCCCAGCCGCAACCACGAGGACCCAACCACAACCCCAAGGTATCGGCCTTTAACCAAGACCCCAGCCGCAACCACGAGGACCGAGCTGCAACCCAAAGGTACCGGCCTTTAACCGAGACCCCAGCCACAACCACGAGGACCCAACCACAACCCCAAGGTATCGGCCTTTAACCAAGACCCCAGCCACAACCACGAGGACCGAGCTGCATTAAAGAGACCCCAGCCATTCCCCCAAACTACTGGTCCTTGTAATCACAGGCGTGCTACAGACTCTGAAATATTAATCTCTGGGTTTTATTAATTCCACATATTTGCCTTAGCATCTCTCTCTCCTTCTCTTTTAATCTTATATTTTACTCGCAAGCCCGTTTGGCATAAAATGAGGAAAGCTGTAGATTAAAACGAACCGCATGTAAAAGGCAGCGGCCGGGGATGATTCCGAGGGCGGCCACTTCTGCCGGTGACTTTCTGGCCGTTTTCTCTTTCTTCTCTGTCCTGCAATGCCAGGTCTTGCTTTTGCGTTCTTATGAAGGGAACGATGGACTGCGACATACTGATAAAGCGAGCCGTTCATCTGGAGATCTAAGGCCTGCAGCTTCTTGTCTGAAAACAACAGCACATTATCCATAAAGAAGCAAATCCAAATAAAGACAATCTGCTTCCAGTTTTTTTAGTCAGAATACAAATCCACGGGGCGATATTCAGGGCTGCCGCAGCCCAGCGATTAACCCAAGGACGGCACCAGAACATCGCACGGGGCTCTGCGCCGCCGCCATGGCAACGGGCAGGCGGGGGTCGGCAGGGGAGGGGGCTCAGTGTACAAATAATGCATTTTAAGACAGTCCAGGGGCAAAATGTTTTTTTTTTTTTTAATGTAGACGAAGGGGACATGCTGTGAAAAATGACAGCATAAAAAATGGCGACGGCTTGAAATGCGATTCACAGGAATGAAACGTAATTTAACCGCAGGTCCGTAACGGGTGCAGCTGAGCTCCCGCCCCCATGGGGACCCCCCCCCCCCCCAGCCTCCATCAGCAGACTAGCCCAAACTTTCCTCATCAAAAATTAAAGTCTCGCCTGAAAAAAACGACGCTGCCGTACCCCAAGGCCACGCCCACCCCACACCAAGACACGCCCAGGTCCAGCGGGAGGCGTCTACAAATGTCCCACACACCCCCAAGGAAGCTGGGGCGGGGGCAGCCTCTGGAATTCCAATCCCGCCGTTTATGGAGACGCACGTTCGGATGGACCGCACGGATCAATCTCGCATTTCCAACAAGCCCCTGGGAAGGAGCATGAGCAGTTTGCTGGGCTCCGGGCTCCCAGAGCTACTGTGCCCCTTGGTGGATTCACACACGGCTTCGGCTACTATACATCTACACTGCCCCTGTCCCCCTCCCCCACCCCCCCCCCCCCACACACTGCACCAACATCTTAGAATCCCGCAAGCCCCTTCTAGCCTTCATGTAACCTTCCCAGCATGCCGAGCGGGCCTGGCTCCAGCTCCTCCGTCGGCAAGAGTGTCATTCCCCCAAATGCATGATGGGTAGATTTCCAGGCGTCATTATGTCTTTTATAAACAGCCCAAGTGTTTCTGTGGCAGGGGCATTCTTCACGGCGATCACAGGCTTGTCAGTTTGCCGTCTTAAACCTTCCTGCCGCAGAATGGACCTCCAGGCCGAAGCAAAAGCACATTCTCTGTCTTCCCGCTTCTTTGCACAAGTCACCAAAACAGCTCATTCGCACTCATCATTACCAGCAAAAGCACAAATGGCACTAAGCATGAATGTCACACGGAAAGTGTCCGGCTGTCCCCCCCGCCTCCCGCTGGTCTGCTCCACAGCAGCATCACCGTCACTCAGTGACTTTCAGAAGCCCGATTACCTCACAGACAGACGGAAAGGCAGACAGGAGCCAGAGACAAATAAAGTCACAGATTGTCTGACTGACAGTCTGAGAGACAGACTGTCTGATTGACAGACAGACAGATAGACAGACAGAAAGGCAGACAGGCAGGCAGAAATGCAGAAAGGAGCCAGAGACAGATAGTCACAGATTGTCTGACTGACAGTCTGAGAGACAGACAGACTGTCTGATTGACAGACAGACAGACAGACAGACAGACAGACAGACAGAAAGGCAGACAGAAAGGCAAATAGGAGCCAGAGATAAAGTCACAGATTGTCTGACTGACAGAAGAGAGACAGACAGACATGAATCCTCATACTCATGCACCTGCATCTGTCTCAGCATTTTTTCCACTTAAACATTTCCAGCAGATATTCAGAAAACTGTCACACAGCCTCCACCTCCCTCTCGCCCCCAGCACCTCCCTCTCACCCCCTCCACCTCCCTCTTCCTCTCTCCCCCTCCAACTCCCTCTCTCCCCTCTCGCTTTCTGTCCACGCTTGGTTAAACACCTTCGCCTGTGTGCGTATTTCCGGATGGAGCCGGCTGACACTGCTAACATCTTTGCGGCTATGCCATTAGCGCTCGGTCCAGGCGCGGCTGAACGCGCCCCTTCACTGCAGGGCTGCTCTAATCTGTAATTACGCTTTACGTTTGTTTAAAGTTGTCAGACAGCTCTGTGCTTCGCTGCTAATGAGCCAAACATCCCAAACATCTTTACACACAGTATATAGACATTATAAAACTGCTAAATACTAAAGTCAGGGTCAAAACCTGAAGCACACACATGCATGTAGCCCTATACACCAGCACACACTCACACACCACACACACATGCATTCTGTGGGCTCCTCAGAGACATCAGTTAGTCTGACTTCATGTCCTTGGATTACACTTTGGCCAGAGCAGAGTTTCAGACTCACTCATATCATTCAATGGGTCTTAGCAATCTGCTATGACAGTGGGAGTCATTACCTGCAACAGTTCAATGAGTCTTATCAGTCGACAACAACACAGCATGCAGAAGCAATCTACTACAAGTCACTGAGTCTTCGCAATCTGCCACAATGCAGTGAGTCTTCACAATCTGCCACAATGAAGTGAGTCTTGGCAATGTGCCACGACAGTGAGTCTTGGCAATCTGCCACAACTCAGCGACACTTGGCAATCTGCCACAACGCAGCGAGTCTTGGCAATTTGCCATAACACGAGTCTTGGCAATCTACAGCTCAGTCTTTACATGCTGCAATTGCACTACGAGTCTTAGCAATCTGCCACAATGCAGTGAGTCTTAGTACTCTACTACAACTCAGCGAGTCTTGCGAGCGTACTACAACTCAGTGACTCTTAGCAATCTGCCACAATGCAGTGAGTCTTAGCAATCTGCCACAACACAGTGAGTCTTCACAATCTGCCACTACACAGTGAGTCCTAGCCAGCTGCCACAACGCGACGAGTCTTTGCAACTTGCCAAAACGCAGCGAGTCTTCTTCAGCCAGGGCTTATAAAAGACGAACCGCCAGACGCAGAGTCGTGCAGCGAACGTGATTGAACTTGACGCTCCATCACGGTTCGACTTTCTCGCGCGGCAGTGACAGGCCACTTCAAGCGTGCTCCTGTACTCCACCGGCCAAAATCAGCTGCTGCGTCCATCGCTAAGCAGATCCCCCCTCCCCGCAGGTCTGCCCAGTCCCCCTATCATACAGACTGTAGATTAATGAGCCAAGCTGTATATTTGCAGAGCTTATTAGACTCCAATTGAGCTTGTATCAGATTTACCCCCCGGACATCATGGCAAAACAACATTTTCCAGTCTATCTCCCCTGTGATTAACGCATTCTGTAATTACTTCTGTGCTGAAATTGCAGGCATCGCGTACACACACGGCCAGAAGTACGCCGGCCCTCGTTTTGCTGCCCCTCCGCCCCCTAAGCCCTCGACTGTTACTGCTTCCTTTAGCTCGCAAGGTTTACATTGAAAAAGCAAAGTTGGCATCAGTCTTGGAAGAATATATAAAATTGCATGACAATTAAAGTCAGAGGCAGGACAGAGCAATAAGTCATCCTGACTAATGACCCGTTTCAACCCCAAATATTCCTCCGTGCTAATCTGTCATTTTTCCGTCCAAGGAACCAACATTAAAGAAATAAATGATCTCTTTGTAATGGATCCCACGGACACACCGCAGTGACCGACACCTCCTGAATATTTAATACGCCGAAATTCCTCATTCTGACGGCTAAATAGTCAAAATCATAGCACTGAAGATGTTACTCGTGCTTATTGTTTATTGATTACGAGATGAATGACGATGTTTGGGGCAGGACAATATTAATACAGTGACCAAAACTGGGGTGTGGCGTTAAGGAAATGGCAGGATTATATTCACAGGGTGAAGACAGAACAGAAATGAGTCCTGAAACATAACATGACCAGTGATTTTTTTTTAAAAATGTAAGCAGGTCGATTAAATGTTTATCCAATTATCTACGAGTAACGCCGCCAATTCCAGGTGGCATTTCCAGGTCAACGGCCTTGTGCGTCCTCAGCCAGCATGGCTACCTGCCATTCCCCGGAGACCGATTAACGAGAGTGTGTTTAATTTAACTGCTAAACCGACAGCTTCCTGGCATTTAGGGGGAGGGACTAAAGGCTCAGCCTCGTTCCCTAAGCATCCCCGGCGGCCCGTCTCACGCCTCCGGACCTCCGTCCTCTGAGTCGCATCTAGGCCGTGTTAAGTGTCAAGACGTCCATCCTTCTAAAGATCGCGGCTTCGGGGGCAGAGCAGATTTGTGATTTCGGAATTAGCTGAGGATGATGTCGTAGGTGTGGCCCTCGGAGGCTCCGATTGGAGGAAAGAACGCGCAGGCTGGAGAACTGGCAGCTGTCATTCGCTGGGCGGTGCCCCATGCCTCTCTCCTGATTGGACATGACGCAGCCTTGGCCGGCGAATATACCAATGGCCGTCCTTCACCGCCTCTCTGCGCCGCCCTGACCGCTGGCCCCCTTCGTTTTTCTCTCGCGGACACATTTCCCACGTCTTTCGCTGGTGCATTGCCCACCCCCACTCCGCCCTGCCCAACAACACCACCACAACCCCCCAGTTTAAACTTCCAGTTTTTTTACAACATTTCCCACCTGCCTTGCAGGATGAGCCTCCGAATGACACCATTTCCTCTGGCTCTCGCTGCCCCCCTGCCGTCCCCCTGCTCCCCTCTCAGTCCCACGCATGGCAGTTCCCCTTTCCCCTCCACAGACCTCCATGCCATTTCACACCTATAATGGCACATGAATTTTCACCAAGGCCGGCTGGTTGGCAGCAAGAGGCTGATCGACTTTGTGTCATGCAAACAAAGGGAAATGTAAAGCGGCTTCCCACGCCGCGCCTGCAGCCGGCTGATAAGAGGCTTTCTGCACGCGCAGCTCCATCTTTACCAGGCAAACACGGCCGCAGTTTCGCGGGGCGGCCGGTGTGTTACATTAAATAAGAAAAAAAGACCCTTCTGTCTTAACAATTTAGCTGTTTAAAATATCATTTTACGTTTACTGGTCGACTTCTCTTTCGTAGATATAATCTGAGTAAAGTATGGATTTTAACATTTTGTTGTTTTTCGCTTTATATACAGAGATTAAGTCATTTTATTTTCTAAATTTGGTGTTAAATTATTGTACGTTTATTTGAATAGCAAAACAATTCATCGAGTTATTTTTTTCCTATTTTCATGAAATTTTGTGTTGACCGATAGAGCTTATAATTGGCACGTGATAGCCCAGCGCAAATACTCAGAATCAACGCCGTAATACGTGTCATTTCGAGAGAAAAATTAATCTGCCCTCACGTTTTTGTTTTTACACGACTAAATAGTGACTATGATACACGTTTCCCGAGAAAATCCTTTCAAAATGTGTTTGAGCTCGTGAGTTCACAAAAATACAAATATTATTAAATTAGTGTGCGTTAACAGCCTTTGCTCAGAGATCTTCGCGACGAAACTGAAACCTATATAAATATAACAATTAAATGTAAGGTTTTAAACTGGCATATTTCAAACAAATTATTGTGTAAAATGGCGTATGGAAAAGGTATCACTTACATCTGTAATTACATTATCAAGTAGTAAACAGAGTGACGGTGTAGGCTATTTTTTCCTCATATGAAAATTTAAAAATAGCGAAAAGGTGTTTGATATATAAGATTAGCTAATGAGTTTTGTAATTTATTGGAAAAGTATACACATTTGCTATTAATTGACCCCTCGGCTGTGCCGGCTTGGTTTAACTAGTTTGCTGCCTGCGCGGCTCCCGGCTGTTCCGCGGCATCAGTGACCGAGCGCCGTCACTCTCCCTCGTATAAAACGCCGTGTTCCAGGCCACCGCCGCAACTTTGGCATTTATTTGTCGCCTCGCCCGTTTTCCCTCTTCTGCATGTCATCTTCAACGATTCGGGGAGCTTAACTTACCATTCAGGATGCACTGGAAAAAGGTGATCGCCAATATCCTCATTCCCCGCTCCGTTCAGTCCGCAAACTACGCGTCTTATTTCTTCGGACTGCGCACTTTCTCCTTCGCTCTTCCTTATTCTTTCTTCGCTGTCGCTGGGCGATGGAATAAACGGCTTTACATTTTCTCCCTGAGCATCCGTGCCTTGTTGCTCTTGCCTTTGCGCTTCGGTCAGGGCGATGCGCTGCCGCTCACAGCCGCATTGGATTCTCGCCTGCCGGATTCAGATCCCAGGTGCGACGTTGATGAGTAGCCGGACATTCACTGAGATACGTACAGGTGGTACTGTCTTTGGAGAAAATAATAATAATAACAATAGTAATGATAATAATTATTATTATAATAAAGACCTGTTTTAAATTATCAAAAAATAGTGGGGGAAAAAATCTGTTGTGGTTTAAAAAAACAGTTGTTAACGGTCAGTTCTGTTTCATGAAAAAAGGGCAAAGTAAAAAAAATAATTGTCCTGTCCAGATAATGTGGAATAGCAGCTAAAATTGTTGTGCCCCTGATTTAAATCCTCATGGCCACCTCTCTCCTTCCAGAAAGCAACAAGCAGACGCATCTTCGCCCGCTGGTCCCCGCGCTAGCGCTCTCCTCCCCTCACAGCATCACGAAAAGGACCTCTCCTTCTTTGCGGCTGCTTTTTCTCCTGAGCTGCCTTAAAGGTGCAGGGGCGTCACGCCCGTGGAGAGGCGTGAAACGCCGGGGAAAATGGGGGGGCAGCGAGGATAGCCGGCGTCCTGGCCGGGCACGAGTGGCTCGCCCTGAAGTGAAATAGCAATCAGCACCGACGTCCCCTCCACCCCCCCAATTATCAGCTGCATAGACAGCTGTCACGTGGTTACCTGGATAGAGGCACATGTACCGGTTTTGAAAGGTAAGTTGTGCGCCGAAAAACCTGCGTAATTAAACAAAAAAGGGAGGACCACTTATGAGTTCCCTGAATTCAGCCCGTTTTCCCTGTGCGCGTGTCGTGGCCCATCAAAGTTATGGCCCGTGGTCATTAATTGACCTTGATAAAATTCAGCATGAAGGGTATCTGAATGGATATGCTGTCCGCCTTCCTTTCGCCTGCCAGTTTGACCGAGAGGGAAACTGACAGTGACGACGAGTGGGGATGGACCAGCACGTGCCGTTTATAGGCTACGTGCAGGGTGTTCGGGGCTGTCATGAAAAACGCTCAGTAATCAAGAATATGAATGTCAGACATTTATTATCTAAAACCGTGAGCCGTGCGGATTTTACCGGCGAGCCCCTGCCTCGATTCAAAACGTCGGATTACTTGTACATGCTTACGTGTTTTCCACAGATAGCTATAGAGAAAAGGAGGTTAATAATGTTTCGTGTTAAAAAAGGAAAAAAAAAACAGTAATTTAAAAATGCGTGCAATTCTCTTACGCGAAGGAAGAAAATAATACTGACGCCTAAGGTTATTAAGTATTTAATCAAAATGATACGTCAACATTATAAATGACAACAGCACTGCAAACTCAGTACGTTTAGAAGTGAATTTTTATCACAATTTGCATATATAATGTAGGCCTAAAAAATCTAATTAGTATACATTTTTAAAACATACTGAGGATATATACCGTTTATAAATTACATCTGTAAACGGAAAACATACACGCATATATAGGTAAAATGACAAAATAAAACGCATCCGTCATTAAATAGATTATAATTAATATTTATAATGTAATAAGAATTTATTTGTTTAAGTTAATTGGAATGAAAAGATCAAACTTTGGGACGCTATTGTGGGTTTGCAAGAGTCCGGGATCTGTGATGATTGTTCTACCAAAATGTTTCAAAAGTGTGTGAGCGCAAGTGCACTGTAATTAAATCCTTTAATGTGTCTCGTCCTGTTCTGTATAATTTTTTGCTTCTTTCTGTTTATTACACCAGCGCATATAAATCACACATATGCTTAAAATATTAGGGATGTGTGCCGTTCGTTTTTTCGTCAGTTCTTCACAATGCCGTTCAGCTCTAAATAATCGCAATAAAACATGGTGAGAATGGCTGACACTGACGGGGTCCGCTGCGGTCCGGCTAAAATTCGCCTTTGTTCTGCCTCCCATGGACTGCACCCCCCAGCCCCCACCCCAATCCCCCAACCCCATGAAGCTTTGTCTACATGCGACCTGCCGGTGCCCCTCAATATAGGACCTGTCACCGCCTGCGGCCGATCTTCCGCAAATAAATAAGATAGATAGATAGATAGATAGATAGATAGATAGATAGATAGATAGATAGATAGATAGATAGATAGATAGATAGATAGATACGATTTTTATCCTCACAAAATAATCTAACAATAATCAAAAGCAGCAGAATCACATAAATAAACGGTCGTGTTCGAAGAATGCGAAATTCACTAAAATGTCTGCCCTGCTCAGATCACAGAAGAGCCCTTTAAGTCAGGCGCTCTGTGTGGCCGAGTAATTTTATTCGAGTATTGTATGTGTACTGCAATAGTCGATAGCCTAAGCCTATAATAATTAGAAGTACTTCCATAGTTTTCAACAAATTACAGGTTTTAATTGCATAAATAAAGGAATAATAATATTGCCCATAATAATAAACGTATATAAATTTCATAGCTGCTCTAGGCCTACTTTAAATGAAAGACCATGTATCTATAATATCCAAAAATATAACATTAACGAACGCATGTATTGTCACAGGAATACGAGTGCACAACAAATTATTAGTAAGTAACAAAAGAAAAATCTTTTTTTTTTTGGCACAGCAGTACTGTTTGATTTCGGTGCAGAATGGAATTTTTTCGTTTTTTTTTCTCATTTTGATACCGCCCCAGAAAGACCGTGATACTCCAAACGGGCGGGGGGGGGGGGGGACGGCCGTTATAGCGAAAAGCGCACCTAACCCAAAACCGCACCGTGGAAAAAAGAACAAAAGTCTGCCTCTGCCGGGGATGGTGGTTGTCTATGGGGATACGGTGCCGACGTCCACGCCCTGTTTACGCGGGGATGATGGACACGGATCTGGCCGACAGAGGACCAACGGGAGGCCGCGCGAGCTTTGTTCTCCAAGCCGGTACTTTTCGCGTAAGCCGAGCGGGATCTCAGTGGACTCAGTTTTTTTCTGAATTATTTTGCTATTTTATATTTCTAAATATACACACATCACTTATAGAAAAATTAACATTTTAATTTCCAACTGATGTATTGGGTCTTTAACATGAACAAAAAAACTTTCAAAAACGGAATATAGGCCTGTAACAAATAATATAATAGGTTATATCACACAATCCCACGCGTAGCCCCAGGGATCGTAAAACCCTTAAAATTTAATTCGTTGTGACAAACATCCTTAAACATAACCGTGATGCAAAATGTAAAGACATTAGTTTAATGGCTGTCGCCACATCGTTTAAACGCGAATATATATATATATCTATTTAAAAACTGCGCACTTTTTAAACTCGTCCTGCCCCAGTGAGGCGTCTTTGACTTTTTACAGTCGCTTCAGCATCGTGGCAAATATTTCTTAAAGAACGTTTACTCCATTGGCGTGACGGGAAAAAAACACTCAAAGCAAAAATTGACGAGCACCTCAAAACTGAATAAAATAAAGAGATAAATAAATCAATATTTTAAGTTCGCTCCCGTCCCGATGGTTTTTAAGTAGAAGATAATTTACACCCAATCCTTCCACCTACTATACAGACTTGCCGCCCTCGCCTCATATAGGGTACTTAAGTGCCCATCTAGCATTACTTTTAAATGTATTCGTATTTAATCCACATTCGTGTTCAAATGACGTGAATGACAATAGCCTACTGTTAGCCACCTTTGGTGACACGCCCTCATTTAAATGCAGGCGTGCCAGTGTGCATTTATTCTTAAATTTAACATAAATATTTATAAATGATTTAAACTGCAGAGCGTTTCGCCACTTTATGTTGCCGATTCAGAATCGTGAAATCGTTCAGTAATCTACGTCGTTAATTATTTTTTTTTAATTGAAAAACATCCTATTTCTATGTCAGGAGGCAGATTACATTTACTGAGGAAACACAGTCACGTGGGAGTAATGTTAATAAATGAAAATAACGCAATTAAAATCGAAGTACCCCTGAAGGGGCTGCGCTCGGAAAGTTGCCCTGACTGTCTGTCACCACCAGGGGGCTATGAGAGCCTCGTGTGCACGTACCTTTTACCCAGAAGCCCACACGGTCCAGGCAGAAGTTGAAGCTGAAAGCTGAACCACAAATCTACTTCAACTTCATAGGTATCAAGTTACTTGCTGTCCTACTGCCCCAGTTTGTTGTCCGCCCCCAACATCTACCCCCAGGGGGCGCTGAAATCCCTTTACCTACGATATTTGTTCTGCTACAGTGGAGACGGCAGACTTTGAAGTTGAAAATTGGACCCAAAACATGCAGATCTGTGCGCTTTACAGCTTCAGGTGTTCAAATACTTGCTAATGAATTTTAATATCACTGCAAGTTTCTGCGTTTAGTCCAAAAAGGAATGAGACTTCAGTGAACAGTACATGCAAGTCGTAGTATAAGAGTGAATACACTTCTGGTTGGACTGATGCGACCGTGAATAACAGTCCGGGGCGATGCCAAAGATTTTGGGCCGCCCAGTTCAGACCAATACAGTTATTTTGCAAATTTTTTATGGCCCTTGTCATTCCGGGTCCATTGGAATCGCCCTAACTGCACCCCCTCTTAACGCCGTCCCTGAAGACAGGATCAAAACAACTGACAGCCAATCCGCGCATTCAGCCAAATAATCCTGCTTCCATGAGCATCGGATTGGTGGAGGAAACATGACTGGCAAGCATCAGGGACACGCCCACCAAAAACGCCGCGGCGCGGGCTCATGAAGCGGGTTGTGCATAGGAGGAATAGAGGCAACTGAAGTCTGAGCAGAACAGAGGTGGCGGGAGAACAGAGCATGTTTATACATCAAGTACCGTGTGTTTTTTTTTACGGCATCTATGTGAATGTATAAACTGAGTATCATGAGTTCAGACGATACAGGGGCAGCCTGTCATTCCTTGAGTCCTCCTGTAGAGGCCTCTCTCGTTTCCACCCCAGTGCCGGTCACCGTCGTTACGGCGACATTGCGAGTTACGCGTGCCGTGTTTCGCAGTGACCTTGTGCGTTTTGCGATGCTTTTGTGGTTGCCATTGACTACAGGCTGTCCGCATGCCAACGTTTGTTCAACAGATTCAATGAATCCCATTAACTTTTCATTCACTCTTCCAGCTTCATTATTTATACCTGAATGGAGTTTAATTAAGCTTCGACAAAATAAAACTCACAAGCACTGCAACATTTCCCTGTAACTAACTGCACAGAGAGCCCTCTTAAAGGGTCCGCTGGAGTCTTAAAGGGGATGTCCCTGTAACTAACGGCACCGGAAGCCCTCTTAAAGGGTCCGCTGGTGTCTTAAAGCGGATGTCCCTGTAACCATTATGTTCCATTTAAACTCTGAATTTTCCAATTCCTAGTCAAACTAGTTTGAACTGGAACACCCACTTTAGTTGTAATTCCAACCTGGAAAATCTGCAACCCCGACCTCAGAATTAAAGATGGTTGCACTCTTTATTGACAGAAGTTAATGCCGTAGTTAAATAATGTTTGCTAGCACTTGTGTCTTATTTGTGACTCATTAATTCGGTCGTACACACAGTGCTGCCCCACTGCTATCTGTGGGCACGTTGCTATGGTGTTTTTATGCACAAAGTACCATGTAATATGTTAACTGGATCTAATGTGTTAACCATGTAATTATTAACTGATATTGCTAACAATGGCTAACGATGAACCTGGCTGAAACTGGGGCCTGTGTCAGAAAGCAGGATTTCTTGCTTACTGGATAATTTGCCAGATTTAAGGTAGTTTGGGTTAAATGCAAGTGAACAAAGATTAAGGGCCAATCCCTTGATCCCTGATATCGCTAAATGGCTTTCTAACTTGCTTTACTGGAACCTGGTTAACTCAGGTGTGACGTCATTTCCATCTCCAACACCAGAGGTAAATGGTGTCTTAAAGGGGATGTCCCTGTAACTAACGGCACAGGAAGCCCTAGTAAAGGGTCTGCTGGTGTCTTAAAGGGGATGTCCCTGTAACTAACTGCACAGGAAGCCCTAGTAAAGGGTCTGCTGGTGTCTTAAAGGGGATGTCTGTACATCCTGTTGGGTCAGGACTACAGTCCTCTGTGTGCAGGGTATAATAGAGGGTACACACCAGGTGGGGCACTGCCCTCTCCCAGGGCTCCCACACAACAGCATGCTAATGGGGGGGGGGCTTATTAACATTTAATGGCATGGCTGGCGATTCCAATAAACGCAATATTTGCTGCATTCTGTGGGATGTATCTGTGCGTCACAAGATGCCGGCTTTCCACTCGACCCTGGAGCTGTGCGACCGCTGACCCCTGCCAGGGCGATGTCACGCAACGCCGCCCTATCATGTCCCTCGGTTCCGGTGCGTGATCACACCTCTCATGCTCATCGCCTGGACATACAACTGGATGATTGATTTCATTCTTAAAAAGTGTCACACATTTTTGAGAAAGCAGGAGCAGACAGTCCTTGAAGCCATAGGAGGTTAATGGCCTATTTCAGGAGCCCTGGGATTTGAACCAACAACCTTGTAACTGCACGATTTCTGATCGCTGTAGCTAATGAATTTTTAATAATTAAAAAAGAGAAATCTGAAACACAGCTTTGTCCAACACAGCATTTCGGGAAGTGACCAAAGCAGCAGCCATTAAAAGTCCCACGATCCTTTGCTTCTGCATACTGTCACAGATGCCATGTGGGTTGGAAACGTCGTGCACATGCACAGAGACAGGATAATGACAGATACGGCCGAGGCCCGGCCGCGATCTACGGGATCTGCGAAGACAGCAAAACTGCCATAAAAAGTCATTAATTAGTTAAGATAAACATGATTAATTCACCTCTGGGACCCAGGTTTGAGTCTCCGCCTGGGTTACATGTGTGTGGAGTTTGCATGTTTTCTCCCCATGTCGTCGTGGGGTTTCCTCCGGGTACTCCAGTTTCCCCCCACAGTCCAAAAACATGCTGAGGCTAATTGGACTTGCTAAATTGCCCATAGGTGTGCATGTGAGAGTGAATGGTGTGTGAGTGCATGTGTGAGTGAATGGTGTGTGAGTGTGCCCTGCGATGGGCTGGCCCCCCCATCCTGGGTTGTTCCCAGCCTCGTGCCCATTGCTTCCAGGATGGGCTCCGGAACCCCCCGCGACCCAGTAGGATAAGCGGTTTGGAAAATGGATGGATGGATGGATGGATGATTCATTTAATATGTGCAACATAAGGCACCTGATTAGTGGGTGGTGCACTTTCAATATGCTACATCTCTTCATCCACAATGATCAATAAAGCTACATATTTTAGGTCATTTCAAGGACATTATGTGGCCCTATCAGGCATTAGATCGCAGAATACCAGTCTATGTACTTAAATTATTATTAAGCTTTGGTAACATAATGTCCATCACAAATAACATGTTGCCTGTGGTCATGCTCAGGTACTGCATCAGAGTATCATGATGAATTAATACATGGTGGAATCCAACCCCCCCCGGTCACCCCGCCAGATGTGTACCACTGTCCACCACATCCAAGCCCCCCATCAATCTGGCTGTGTCAATCTCCTCCGTCGCCATGGCAACATCCACCACACTACAGGTGGAGCAGAGTAGGTGCAGCTGATACCTTCCAGGCCAACAGTCCCACCCCCCCTTTTCAACTATCAAGGCCTGAAAAGCTTTACTGTCATTTGGGTCATTTGCACAAGAACAATTTGAAGAAAAAAATAGCAAATAACAGAATAGTGAACAGTAACAAAAATACCACATACAAGTATGATGATGAGATGTTGAGATTTAAAGTGGCAGTGATTAATAAATGACTTGTTTTCCCAATACAACTCTTCCATCGCTGGCCACTGTACATCGCAAGGTCCAGTGAGGTCCGGTTCCTGGACAGGATCCCAGCTACATCCGGAACGGGGAACCGGATCAGAGGAACTGGACTTCAGTCGTCTACCGCGATTAACACCTTTTCAGATCAGTATTCTTTTCATGCGAGCTGGAACTCCACAGAGACTTAGTCTCCAGATGGCGGGGGCCCTGCATGTTCCCTGTAGTGCTGACAGCACCACCCCCCACACCATGTACAGCTGAGGGGGGGGGGGTCCAGTTCCGCTCAGGTTTGTCCCCAGCGAGGCCTTGTAACAGCCTCACCTGCTGTTCCGTGTGTCACCTGTCAACGGTGGCCCCTTGAATCTGTGGGCGGGGGGGGGGGGGGGGGGGGGGGGGGGTGCTGGTGCCAAGCGAGCCACTGTGTGACTCACATTTCCTCTCCAATGTCACGACTACTTGGAGTTAAGTAAAAGGGGTGGGGCCTATTTTACAATACCTATCTCTTCCCCCCCACCTCCCCCATACGTGTAAAAATGTCAATTTGACTTCTTCCACCCTCTCCTTCGAAATATGACTCTTCTCAGGAGATGAGATTGTGCTACAAGCCTCCGCGCCACGCCGAGCTGGCGGCGGGTTCCCAAGCAGAGGGACCTTCAGGCCAAAATCACGTCTTTGCCTCCATTAAACAGATTAGAAGGACTGCTGCGCTGGTTCCTGGAAGCTCCGCCCACCGCCTCTGCCAGGTATCCGCAGACCCCAGGCTGAGAGGCACCATGGGATTCTCTCTTCCCTTCATTCATCCCCTCCCCCTCACCTCTTTATGTACAACTGGGGATATATGACTGATTCCCTGGTGTTCAGCGGGACCTTATCAAGCAAGTCAGGGAAAGACAGGAGGCAGGAAGGGGAGCATGAAGCAAACTGTCCTGAATTGTTACGCTAAGGAGGCGGGACGTGCACCACAGCGATACCCACAATGCAGCAAACGACCCGCACCTCATCTGTAAAGACACAGATACAAGGAGCAGCAGAGAGACTGCACTGCCAAGGTTGCTATTTGCCGCTTCCGCCAAGTGCATAATATAGTCTGGTGAGAGTAGCGCCCTCGCTTGGTCATCTGTGATATTACAACCATGCAAATGTGGATCAGAGGCATACAGGAGAATTCCTGTCATTACTGTACTGTTACTATGTACAATAAATTGATGACCTCGCAGTTCAAGCACCCTTTCTGTGAATTGTCTTTTTACACAGTTTTCATGTTTCCTTTCTTGTCTTATATGGCAACTGCCGTCTGTGCTGTATCACACTGCTGTATCCCGCCGCCGTCTGTCCTGTGTCACACTGCTGTATCCCGCCGCCGTCTGTCCTGTGTCACACTGCCGTATCCCGCCGCCGTCTGTCCTGTGTCACACTGCCGTATCCCGCCGCCGTCTGTCCTGTGTCACACTGCCGTATCCCGCCGCCGTCTGTCCTGTATCACACTGCTGGATCACACTGCTGGATCACACTGCTGGATCACACTGCTGGATCACACTGCTGGATCACACTGCTGTGCTGTCTGACCTGTGTTGTACTGTTGTCAGTCCTATTCTCCCACCATGCTATAACTGCAGCACAGGAATTTTACTGTGTTCCTCGGAGAACGTGTGACAATAAGATCTTACAACTTGCTGAACTTTCCAAGGTGAAGGTGTCCTGCTCCAATGATGATGCTGGATCTCGGTAAGGTCAAAGGGTGAGCCGGGAAATTCACTGATGTCCTGACAGACGGAACACTGAATATAAACACATGCCACCCTTTTCTAACACGGTGGCCAGCCAAACCCTTTCCAGGGCCCTAAACAAATTTTGATTAACCTAGTCACCATTTGCTCCCTTCCTGCCCAGACTGATCAGATGGACGGTGCCCCCTGGTGGCCACTATATTCCAAGCAGCTGCTTGGTTCACTTTAGCAGGTCCTGCCTGGAAACCCCTATGCATCTCAAAATAAACATACTAACCTTCTCACAGAACCAGCAGCTGGTTCTATGGTACCCGAATGTTAGCGAGACCCACAAAAATCAGCCTCACAATCCCACAACTCCGAACTGTACGACACGCAACTCCGCACCCTCAGAACTGCCTGGTAACAGGCTGCCCGACCTGATTGGCTGCAGCATCTGAGCACCTTTAATCTCAGCCCCGGGCCAAAACACACACGGTCTGCAAGTAACACACAGGCAGGCTGCAGAAGCTGGATGTTTTGGGACTGGGAAATGGATGCGAGCACATACTGCCCGGAATATAGCCCTGTGACTGGGGGCACGTATTTATCACCTATAAGAATATTACTTTACAAATCTGTCAGCATGCATAAACATGCCAAATTTATGCATCCTTTATATGATTTTTTTTTTACAATAAAAAAGCCTTTTATCAAATATGTCATTTCAGGATAGAGCAGAGTAGTACAATGTGGAAATGCCGTAGTTATGTGTTCTTGCACTGCTGACAGTCTGCTATGGTACCGTAAGACTGCACCGTGCTTCACAAACACACACATTCGGGATTCTTCCATGCAGACCTGCAGTACCACTGAAGGCCGGCAGGTGGCATGGTGGAAAACTGACCTAAACATTTTAATAACAATGTAATTATTCGAATAGATCCAAGTGTTTAATTCTCACCCTTTCATTAGTTATTTAAATATGTTTACGGAAAGCTATGTGGAGCATAACAGTGAATTAACCTACTTAATGTCGTGTGTGTGTGTGTGTGTGTGTGTGTGCGCGCGCGCGTGTGCGTGTTTTAAGGAATTTATCCGTGGGAGCAATGAAGTATATCTATCTACCAGGTTTTTGAATACGATACAAATCCATTGCATCGGTTCAATGGTTTTAAGAACAGTATAAAAAGAACCATGTTTTTATTTCACGCAATAACTGTTAGTACCAAGTACGGTACGTACTGAACATCCTCTGACCATAAACCGTAAAATACAGGCACGAAAGGAGACTCACTCTTCTTCGATCTGACAGTACTCCCTACACCATTATCACCTTCGCGTGTTTCATATTTGTCGTACAGCATTATGCATAAACTACCATTATGTTGCCACAAATGGACACTCACGTGTCCATTTCTAGCACTTGAGAATACAGAAAAAAACACAAGCAAACAAGCCCCGACTTCGGACATAAAAAAAAAACACATCGTCATGGTTTCTGCTACGACCAGTACTTGTCAGTACACAGCGCCTGTACAACCAGCCAGCTAACTGGTGCTCAGCCTTTACACGAGCACCAGCGGCGAAGCCAAATTAGGGCCTGGGTGGACCCTTGCCGCCCAGATTGACAGCTGGCTCATCCAATCAAAAGAGTTGTATTGTGTGTCGTACATAATGAGATATTTAAAAATTACGTATTGGGCTGCAATTCTGGAAGTACAGGCAACATAATAAAAAAAAACAACAACAAACATCGCAGGCTAATTCTCAGGGTTTTTTTAGTTTAGTCCACCACGTGAAAATATAAGCTTTGCTCGTCAGTTATAGGGCTTTTCTAAAAGTCCAACTAATATTTTTTATACCATATCAGTTAGTTCTCTTTCCCAACAGCGTCGTCATCAGTTCAGGCGACCGACTCCTTTCCACTGCACACATCTGGCCAGTCTGTCTGTCTCTCTCTGTCTGTCTGTCTGTCTGTCTCTCTCTCTCTCTCTCAAATCAAATCATCATACATTAGTCTAATAATAATTGAACCAATTATTGACGTTGATTTTGAGTAGTCGAAAATAAATTGTTGAGAATTATCATCTGAGTAATGCAGTTATTTTATTACCTGTTGGGGATTTTGTAAATGAATAAAACAATCAAAATGCACGTATAAGGGGGGTAATAACTATTCAAGGTGAAATCTGACAGCAAAAAATAATGCCCCACCTTATTTCAAAGAAGTCTATCCATTTTTTTTCATTTCTGGCCACGCCACTGATGCACACGCGCCGCTCCGCCATCGAGGTGCCATGCAGAGGAGAAAGGGCTCGCAAGAGCAGCCGTTTTCCACACCATTCCCTCATTACACCGCTCATTAACCCGGGAGCAAGCGCCGGTGCAGCCAAAGGGCTTGAGTCCGCTAATTGGCAGCTGCGCTTAGACTCTCAGAGCGGCAATTAGCGTCAAGAGACCGGGGACGGGCGATTAGATAGCGCCGAAAACAGAGTCAGATCGCCCGGAACAGTAACTCTGATGGTGCTGATACTTGCGAGCCCTATTCGTGATTTGTATGACATTCTTTCATCGATAGGGCGTCACCGACTTTAAATCATGCGTTTAGTAATTCAATTACTGTGCTTGTGCAGGCGGCCGTTTACACCACTTATCAATTAGGCATATGTGCCCCTTATTAAGCAGCACATGGCATTACCACGTGTGCTATAATACTGTACTATACTATACTCAGTGGTGGACAGAGTACCTGAAAACCATACTTCAGTAAAAGTAGGTAGGTATGAGAATTACCAGGATAAACGTTATAGTCACCTAGCAAAATACCACCTGAGTAAAAGTCTTAAAGCAGCAATTCTCAATCCATAGGTCGTAACCCAAATTTGGGTCGCGACAAGTTTTGAAAGGGTCTGGAGGCAGAATTGGAAATGTAAGCATTTTAAACCCAGCAAGATCCTTTGCTGATCCACGATCAGATTTCCCAACCCCAATCCTATAGAATTAAAGTATATAAACGGGTCTTGGGTCTGCAAATGCTCAGCGCAAAACTAGTGAACATTTAACCAATCCAAGAAGCCAAACCGCGGATGCTTAATTTAATATTCACTGCCACATCCAATCAGATTTGTGCGATAGGCAATGATTTGCGTAAATTGCATATTGCACTGCGCACCTGATCGTAGAGTTAATTTAAACCTATACTTGATATATTGTCACGTAAAGGATGAAAACCACTTTTTTAAAGTATCTGATACGAACAGCACTTAAGCAGGCCTGTCAAAAGTATTTGGACGATATTAAATCCAGGCCGAAGTTAAATGGTGGTAAATGTTAGTCAGTTAGGTGCATCGGCCATTTGTGTCAGTTTCCAAAAGAAAACGATTTCATAACAGGCTTATAATTTTGCATTATTTTTGATATTTATCTATTATTAATTAAACTGCATATCTATTCAAAGTACAAAGGGTGCAGTAAATGAGTTCCCTGGAGTTAGGGCACACTGGCACATCATGGGCACACTGTACAGTGGGTCAGTGCAGCTCCTATAAATTTCCTGCATTCCTGTAAAACTATACCTGCACCTGCAGGCGCCGTCTGTGTGGTCGTATGCAGATCGTACGTACGACAGTTTGCCATTAAACGCCGGGGTGTGCATGACCAAAAAGCGCATGTAAAGGATTTCCACCCATCCAGCCATTTTACATACCTACTTGTTACAGTATGTGCTGGGTCTCAGGGGAGGAAGGGTTTGGAGCCTTATCCCAGGTGCAATACCGGGAATAACCTAGGAGGGGCGCCAGCAGTCATTGACTTAGTTCTGTATAACAGACTGTGAGGTGATAGCAAACCCTGCCATGGGACACCAACATAACACCCATTTAAAGACTTGTTTTAACCAACCCTAGTGCCAGATTGACTATGCGCCGTACATGGGGGTGGGGGGGGGGGGGGGCACAGCTAACTCAGGGTAATACTAGTAAAACTGCTATGACAATGTTAAAACAGCAACTGAGACACTCGTTGGTGGAGTAAAGGACAAACTGACATGTCAGTGACAGTCTGCTGTTTTTATGAGAAATCTAACTGCAAGAAATCTTACATCAAGCCCATATTATTTTGTCAAAAACTTAAAATGAGCTACATCACAGGCGTTGGGGTAGTTTGCAAATCCTACGGACTATTTACAAGGTGATAAAACTCCTACTTAAATAGTTTGCCTATCGCCAGCACAGATACACAGACGATGCCAAAGCCTGGACCCTGAACACCATCCTCTCCCACCTGGGAAGGAGGCACATGTGTGTGAGATGGCTGTTTGTGGATCACAGCTCAGCATTCAACACCATAGTTCCCTCCAAGCTCGACAGGAAGCTGTGAGCTCTCGGCCTTGGCGACTTCCTGTGCAGCGGGATACTGGACTTCCTGTCAACGTCACTGTGAAGGGAGCCCAGGCACCCCATCCGCGCTCTGCTCACCTTGCTACCGCCCCCTGCAGGCCGCCTACATCAGGTGGCGCTGCAGGAACGTGGCAAAAATCATCAGTGACCCCAGGCACCTCAGCCACGCTCTGCTCACCTTGCTACCATCAGGCAGACGGTACCGCAGCATCAAGAGCCAGATCAGCAGGCTCTGGGATCGTTTCTTCCACCAGGTCACCGGGATGCTGAACTCCAACCAGTATCAGCCATCACCAGGTCACCTTCCCCACTCCACACAGCACCAGTGCCTCTGGTTCACTAAATTGTGCTGTGTTACACCTACAGGTTGTCTGTTTGCCCCATGCACTCTGTATGCATACTGTATATATGCTGCATTGTATTTCCTTTGTGCATATGTAGAGTTGTAGACTATTGCACAGTCTTTATGTACAGTACACTGTTGTACAGTTGTTTAACGTAGTGTCTGCATTAAATTTAATGTTCTACACTACATTTAGAAACTCGTGACTCAAGACCTTCACTCACTAGTTGCACTCCTTCTAGTGATGCGACGTTAGAAGTTATTTGATTACGATTTGTGATGAGTGCGAAGACTTATCACGAACTGAAAATCTCACGGCGGCCAGCTGACCCTGTATTGACCCTGTCAACC
Organism: Brienomyrus brachyistius; assembly: GCF_023856365.1. NCBI lineage: Eukaryota > Metazoa > Chordata > Actinopteri > Osteoglossiformes > Mormyridae > Brienomyrus > Brienomyrus brachyistius. The sequence continues at coordinate 3,583,176 of NW_026042310.1, forward strand.
TTGTATTCGACTGCCTATTCAGTCTTCCATAGAGCAGCATTATCAGTCCGGTAAGTCCTTAGTTTGTTGTATGAGCCCTGAGGCGCAGCGGGGAATGAGCACGGCGGAAATGAAGTTTCCCTGCGGCATCAGGCGTAAGAAATACATTGGTGTTCTTCGAGGAGAACCGAAGCGCTCGCTTTTACATGATTTTCCCTGTCATCTTTCCTGACTCTGCACAGTGGCTCTAGCCTGCGTCCTCTAACGTAGCTCCTGCGACAAGTGACACCTGTGCCACCGCAAGCTGGTACCGCGTATGGATGATCCCGCCTGCCTGTGATTTAGCTTATCAGAAACGTGCCTCCCGTGTTTAACGTAAAGCCGCTTTTTTGCTTGTTTTGTTTTTTTTTTACTGACAAACTCCGTCCCTAACAGTCCGAAGTGCAACCGCCAGTCCCCCTGCCCCAGAGGGACTTTTGCCTACCGTATCTTCAGTGGCGGTGGTCGTATTAACGCTCCCCACGTGTGCTTGGTACCTTTAAAAATATGCGCTAAATTCAAATACGGAAAGTTCAGGTCCAGAAAGTAAAAATCCAGACTAAGGTTTTGTTCCAACCACCTAGTTGAGCATAAACAGTCACAGTCACAGTGTAGGCTACTCAACTGGTTGGTTGAAACAAAACCTTGGTTTGGATTTGTATTTTCTGCACATGAACCTTCCACTTCTGTCCAAATTAGAATTTGCTTCAACTTGCCTTGCTTGGTAATTACAGGCGTCACTATTAAAACTGTCGGTTTTGTCGGTTGTTTCATCGGGCCATTTAATGGCTGATTAGTTTTCATAATTTGGGGAATACCCTATTAGGAAAACGTTTTATATTTCGAGTTGTTTCCTTTATGCTATTTATATGAAGAATCTCATTCGAAACTTCATTGAATTAGGCGTTTCGTTTCTGTAATCTTTAATTCATATTAAATGACCGGTTTAGGGACTCTGTCGTGGCGCAGTCCGGTGTTATATAAGAGAGGACTGAACATCGCAGGCGTCAACGGTAAGATGCTTTCTGATATCTCATCGGCTAGGTATTTTACATATTTCTAAAAGAAACACTGTTTCTTGTTGATGACCAAAGAAAGGGGATTTTTTTAACAATTTGAGGTCAAATTGTATAAAACATTTTGAGATTAAAGTAAATGGTGTCGTAATGTAATAATATTCACCTCCTACAGATATGTCACACACGGGTTTCTACCGTTTAACTTAACGACTTTTTCCCGCAAAATGAAATAAATGTATACAGTCTCAAAACTTTTGATTTCACTCTCAAAGCTTCATTATTTGTTTCCTTTTATGTAACCTGGCTCTAATAGGCTACTCATCCGCGAGTACCAATATGACGTAGGAATAATCCATCCATCCATTTTCCAAACCGCTTAGGTCGCGGGGGGTCCGGAGCCTATCCCGGAAGCAATGGGCACGAGGCAGGGAACAACCCCGGATGGGGGGCCAGCCCATCGCAGAGCACACTCACACACCATTCACTCACACATGCACACCTACGGGCAATTTAGTAACTCCAATTAGCCTCAGCATGTTTTTGGACTGTGGGGGGAAACCGGAGTACCCGGGGGAAACCCCACGACGACATGGGGAGAACATGCAAACTCCAAACACATGTGACCCAGGCGGAGACTCAAACCCGGGTCCCAGAGGTGTGAGGCAACAGTGCTAACCACTGCACCACCATGTCGTAGGAATAGTCATATTTTGAATAGCCAAACATCCATTCCAACAAGTATATAATAATATACTTTGCTTATTAAAATCTAACCCCGTCCCCTCTACAGCAGGGAGGTCGTTTGGAGTCCGCAGCTTTGACAAGTTGAAGGAGGTGCGGTATGATTTTTCATAAGGTTTGTAATGGTGGGTCGCTGAGCCATATTGGCAGTGATTAGCCAGCGGAGACAGTTCCAGGTTCAATTAGGCTATACTATATTGCGTTTATTACACCCGCACTACTCCAACAACACGCACTCGCACTGCCCACCGTGCTCGTCGCCCCGCTTACTCCTAATACACACATTGGGAACAAAAACACTATGTAACGATAACGATTAAACACTATACCTGACATAACATAAAGCACATTTATTACAACACAAGCGACTACAACTATTTACAAAGCTGGCATCAGCCCAAGTCGCCGCACTACAGGTTGTTATACTGGGACTTATGAAAGTCTCAGTATAAAAGCATTATCGTAGCGCGATAAGGATTAATCGTCCGGTTTAACCGTCATGATGCTCGCTTCAACATATGGTTCCTATTTGGGAGAATATTTTTTTAACATATTTTTTTAGTCGCAAAAATAATGTGATTGAAATTCACCCTTGCGATTATGGAGAGTGAAAACAGTGAGATATGTGTCTGAATGATCACATTAATCCGAATTAAACCTCGGCTGCATTATACAACGATACAACTAAATACATTTTAAAACGAAAACGATATTTTAAAGAGACTTAGATTTTTTCATATATGATATATGATCTTTAGGGAAAAGTAATGTGAAGTAATTCAGGATTTGGAACACCAGAGGGACATGGATCAGACTTGGCTGTCAACTTGTTATGGCGGGCTGTATTATATTGTTGGTGAATTTCCAACTCAGCAGAGGTGATTTAGCAAGGTCAGAGGCACCTGTGCTATTTGTGGTTGGGGGTGGGGGGGGGGGGGCATAAAATGCAAAATCTGAAAATTTGCCGAGCTGGGGGGGGGGGGGGGGGGCAGTCACAGACGATAAAATTTGCTGACTTCAGCCTGGGTAAACCTGTACAGTAAGCACCCTTGCTAGCCTGAGATCTGTATTTTCAGAGTTTACATTTTTCTGTGATTGGGGTTTTATTCGGCCTGAACTGAACACGACACAAACAGGAAGTACAGGAAGAGAAACAGGGTATGGTTTTGATAAGGTCTAACGACTCTTCTATTAGCATTGCGTCACAGTCAATACAATGACAAACTATGTTTATATATGTTTAGTAGAGTGATACTGAAGTTCAACATACGTTTTCAGTTTTATAATTTCGGTATTGTTATAGAGTTTTATTATATTTTATGCTTTAAATGTTAATGATTTGTTAATCTTAGTCCAGTCTGGAGGGGAGGGGGGGGGGGGGGGGGGGGTAGAGGGAATGTTGAAAAAAGAAAAAGTATGAAAAAAACTGCTATACCCTGTTAAAGTGTTAACCTGTACTTGTGCAATAAAAAGAAGTTATACAGTTTTTAAAGTGAACACGAATTGTTTCCATTGCCTTTGTCCTTGAAATAACGAAAAGTTAAAAAAATAAAAGGCTTGGCCAGTATGTAGTATGTAAATTAAAACGTCTAATTAAAATAGAGGTGAGTGGAGAAACTGTTCATTCTCCTTGCTGAGATACATAACAGGACAAACGCCTTTAACTCGAAACCACTGATCATTTTCAGGAACGAAGGTGAAGTAAAGAAACAGCCCGAGAAACAGCGCCTCCTAGTGGTGAAGTGAAAGACGGCCGCTAATGCGCAGCATCGTTTACCATGAACCCTCGCAGATCCCTCCCAGACCCTGCTGAAGTTCCTGAAGGAGATTCCTCCTCGCTCCCTGGTACTGATGGCAGGTGAGTCACACACTGGCCCATGTCCTCCATCAGAGCTGGTCTTCAGGTAAGCCTCCAGTAGAGTCTCTGTGGGGTTGAAGATCTCACCAGATTCCTCATAGAAATAGTGTTCTTTGCTGACAAGGCCTACAGAAATAGCTTTAGTTCCCCACTGGGCTGGAGTGTGTGAATCTTTCTGCAGCTAATTTGCATGTGTACTTGTCTAAACTACTATTTCCCTAGTTTCGCATGTTTTGCACCAGGGTTGGGTCATGGGGTGGGGTGGGGTGGGCTGGGGGGGAGGATTTGCGGGTCATGCCATTGTGAGCCATTGTGTCCCCAAATATCACTGATTTAGGACTCCATCCTTTAACGGCGTTCATCCTAAAATATCTGCAAACATACCGCTCCATAAAAAATTAAGAGACCACAGCAAAATGTTCAGTTTCACTCATTTCTCAGTTTATGGCTGTGTGTCTGTGTAAAATATATATATTTTTTTGCAAACTGCAGCCTGGCTCTTCCCTGCTTCTCATTAATGAAGGGCTTCTTCGTTGCTATACGGGACTTCATGTCCTGCTTCTAGCAGCCAAATACAAACTGTCCCAGCAGTGCACTTCACATCTGCACTTAATGTTTCCCATTCTTTTTGAAGGTCACCCTCTGATTTATCACACAGATAAGTTGACATTCATCTCTGGCATTAGAACGTCACTTCCGCCCTTCACCTGGCTGGTTTCTGATCGTTCCCAGTATCTCCTGCTTCACCTTATTCTTATATACTGCTGTCTTAGAAACCCTGAGCTTGGAAGCAGCCTGACTCACAATGTAGCCTCTGTCTACAGAACCAGGATTAATCCTGAATTTAAAAATGCAGTTTTTTTTTTAACAATAGAGTGGTCTTGATTTTCTTGAGTTGCATATTCCAGGAGACCCCCCTCAGTCGTCACTCCCCACCACTGTCCTAAGGCCAGTCTTAGTGTCTGCTTATCCAACGCTTCTTCACCCCACCCTGTGTGAAAATCTTGCTGCCCCCCCCCAGTCACATGTCTTTCATCGCTGGCACTGGTCTGCACTTTCCCGTTCTTTCACTGTCCATAAGAACTTCCCCAAAAACTCGTGAAATTTGTGTCATTTTTACCGTACGTCTCCTTAATCTTAATGCAGACTGTTCCCACTACTACTATAATATCAAGGTTAAAAGTAAACTAAGAAACGTAGCTAGGTTTTGTGTGACGTAGTGTCACGACCTGAAATTAGAGACACGACAAGAGAGAATCCAAACGTGACATCTACTGATGATCTGTTAGCTGTATGGTTACAGTCGGTCTCCTTGTGAACCGGGCTGAAGCACGAGGCTGAAGAGGAGATGAAGCTCGGCAGTGACCTCACTCACCAGGTTTCTTTCCCCTCAAGCTGGGTCCTTCTGGGTACAAAGGGAGCCCCAGAGCATCTAAAGAGGGAGGTGGTATGTGAGGACGCTCCTCCACGCTACGTGGCCTGATTCTTCAGTCTGCTGTCAATCCGTCCCCTGAGTTTCTGTAGACCAGCGTTTCTCAGACCAGTGCTCGGGGACCCCTCAGGCGGTCCGTGTTTTTGCTCCCTTCCAAGTGCATGAGAGTAGACCACTGCTATAGACCACATAGTTGGATGCTGGTTTGATTCATATCTCTCTCGCTCTCTCTCTCTCTCTCTCTCTCTCTCTCTCTCTCTCTCTCTCTCTCTCTCACACACACACAGCTTTGGTACTTGTTTAAGGTCAGCATGCCCCAGATGGTTGGCTTCTTGGACCTCCTGAGGTTTTTCTTCAGAGGCACCATCCCTAAAAGTTTGGTTGTCCTCTCCTCTGCTGTCTTCTGACGTGGGACAAGGCATACAAACGTTTGGAAACGTACATCCTTAAATGCTGAGATCTTGACATCCATCCCGAGATGTGAATTTCCCCGAGTTTCAGGTGGTCCCCATAACCCAAGAAACAGCCGCCTACAACGGCTGGCCCCATGAGGCGGAGCTGGAAGGGTGCATCCAGACATACGGCAAATAATCATGTCCGGTGCAAAAATGACCTCCTCAACACCAACTATCGTCTAAATAAAATTATCTAACATCCCTGATGCTATATTGTCCACCTTATAAAGTTCACATCCATGTACACACATCCGTTATTTTAAAATGAACTTCAATATGCATTTGCAATCATACATTTTTTTTATTAGAAAACTCCACTTAAAGTTAATCTATATAAGAGCATCAAAGTGTATTTTAATCTAGAATACGTGAGAATTATACAGTTAAGAATATCAAACTGATTATTGTGCATGTAAAATTAGCATTTTGTGTTTTAAAAAATTATAAAATTCTATAATTGACCTTATCCTGATACATGGTCAAAGAGACACAAATTCACACGTGCTCATTTAAATAAACAAATATCTTTGTAAACCGTCACATTATACATACACTTATACTTGTTGGGGTTTGCGGTGCCTGAACTAGCACCCCCTGCTGTCCACCTGGGTGCTTGCAGGTGAAGGCGGCTCTTGGCTTGGCAGAGGCATTACTGGAGTCTCAGAAAAAGCGTCGTGAAGGACTGAACTGAGAAAACTGAAGGTCGTCCAGCAACTCAGAAGGAAAGTCTTCCCCGGCCTGTTTGCCTCGGCACCATGCTTGCGCTAATTATTCTGCAACAGACGTGGAAAGAGCATTTGGTTGCAACATCCTTTTCAGCTCCCGACAGACCAGTACCTGGTATTTGATGTTCCTGATTGGCTGGGAGCTAAGGGGGAGCAAAAACCTGGACTGTCTGACGGTGCCCAACGAGAAACACTGGTCTAACTGTTCTCCATCTTATCAGGCTTACAAAACATAGTATTCCTTCAACAAAAGTACATCCAGTCATGTAAAATGAAACATATTTGAAGCTGTAGAAATATGTAAGCAGTTGCGTAATGAAAGGTATGATGCATGGTAGCGTTTCCCAATCCGGTCCTCGGGGACCCACAGACAGTCCGTGTTTTTGCTCCCTCTCAGCTCCTGGTAGGCAGCCGGAAGGGTGCAAAAACGTGACCTGTCTGGTAGGAAGCTGGTTGGGAGCAAAAACATGGACTGGCTGTGGCTCCCCAAGGAATGGACTGTGAAATGCAGATGCCTGTGAATGATGTCCAGTGCTTCTCAAGCTTAAGCTTGCGGACACTTATTGAAAGCGGAGGTCCCTCGTACCTGCATCTGCTCATAAATCCAGCTGAGGAAGAAGGTCACGTTGCCGTAGACGCCGGGCTTGTTCCTGAGGGCGCAGCCAATGCCCCAACTGGTGTCTCCCACCAGCCACCACAGGGAGGCATATTCAGTCACCAGGGGACCCCCGCTGTCACCCTGAGGGACACAGATGATGACATGGCTCTCTCCGGTAATAAGCTCTGGACGGGGGGAATCTTACCCTCAGCCAGCTTCCGAACGGCTGCTAACTCCGTTTTGATAGGAGTGCCTGTGATGTTTTTCTGCATTGCATTTTATTTATTTAGCACAGTAATGCTCAAACCGGCCCATCCACATGTATGCCCCCTCCCGGCACTCAGGAGGGAGCAAGCACAGATTGCCTGGGAGGTCAATGAGGACGGGTTTTAGAAACACTGACTCTTTTATCCAAAGGGATATACTTCATTTTTTATAGAGAAAGCAGGGCCAGACAGTGCCTGGAGCAACTGGGAGATAGGGATCACTCTTGACAATGGGATTCGAACCAACAACATTTAGGTACAGCATCCCAAACCCGCTGAGCCTTAAGCAACCCTGCAAGATATCAGCTTCTCCATTTTTCTTGAATCCTTCATCCCCGTTAAGGTCTCTCCATGAACACTGCTGCGCTCGCTAACGCTTACTCATCCAACTTACCCCATTACTCTGATGACCCTGGGATTGGAACCGGCGACCTTCCGACGACAAGCACAGGGTCCTAATCCGGTGAGAGGCACACCTCCCTACGAGTCAGCTGATTTGGATGTTTAACGACGACGCAACTCGCCGTTACCTGGCATGCATCCACGCCACCCTCCAGCATGCCGGCGCAGATCATCGATTTTGTTATCGCCCCGGAGTACACCGCTGGGCTGTTGCAGGTCTCGCTGTCGATTAGGTTAACCTGAGCCTCCATCAGAACTTTGGACGAAGATCCTGGAAGCGCGAGACCAAGAAGAACCCGACGCTGTCATGTCTGACTGGCTGATCGAGACAAACTATTTAGTGACTCGACTAAAACAATAAGTATTGAATGAAAATAAAAATTCGCAAAATGCAAGAACTCCACTTGTACTAGACGGAGTATTTTTCTTGAATTATCGTTTCTTTTGGATTCCAACAGTCCTTACCTTGGTTTTCGGTACTGCCCCACCCTGAAATCCAGCACGACCGAGGTGCGGTGAAGGTGAGCCCCACGTTGGGCAGACACACGGGCCTCACGACGTCTACAACAGAGAAGCAGCAGCTTACAGGATGTGCTAAAACCACCCAAAACACAGAACAAAAGTCTCCATCCCATGACTAATACTTCAAAACTTGGTATCCCATGAGCCTTTTGGGCTAGAATCTTGAATCTCATCGTGTATTTATGTTAACGGTCAATAGGATGTGAACATGGAGCACGACGCCCTACCGGACATGGGAAGCGGCTTTTTCAGCTTCATCAGGGCAATGTCATTTTCGTCCGTTACACTGTTGTAGTTGTGGGAGATGATCAGCGCCACCTTCTGGCTGTTGGACGTCATGTCGTCCAGGTTCAGGTAGCCGGCATACACGGTCCAGTCCGATGGGTTGCTGTATCTGAAATTGGGTCTCGGACATTAGGGAGAAGTGGGGGGGGGGGGGGGGGGGGGAGATGCCACGCCATTTAGCCCCAACCAGGACTTACCCGTCGATACAATGTGCTGCTGTGACAAGCCAAAGCGGCGTGATGATTGAGCCACCGCAAGTGTGCTGAGACTCCAGGTGCAGGCTGACCTGCCAAGGCCACGCCCCTCTCCGGGCCACCTGACCCCCAACGATGCGGGAAGTTGCAGGGCCTCTGCGTAAGCCACAGTCTGCGGAGCAGAGGCACGGAGTTGTTACCAGCTGGTTAGTGCATTGACTGGAGCGAAGCGTTAAAACTGGCCGAAAACAGTTCCGATTCAGCTTTTTTTTCTCTGCCCAGAAATGACACATTCAGATAATTTTTTTTTTCATAAAAAAGGATTTCTGTTATTGTTTTTGCCATCGCGTCTTTCTAAATCAACACTGAAAATAGTCAGGGATTCAATGGTCAATTTCACCCTCCATTTCCTCACACAATCCTACAAAAAAAATCCCCAATAAACTAGGTACTGAGATAAAGCTTGAAAAAAAGAATCACAATGAAATCCCATAATCATGCAGAGGAAATGAAAAGTTAGGTGTGATTCCCCAGCAGCCATAACTCCAAAACTATTAAATCTAATCACTTGAAATTTGTGTCTTCATTTGACATCAGAATGAAAACATTCCGAATTAAAATCAACCCTGGGCTCATTTTTAGCTTTTACCTGCCGGCACATACTATACCCCCTCCCTCCAGACACCCTCAGACAGAGAGGCTTCAGTGTCTCGGTGCCACAGAACCAGACGGACCGGATGGAGGCTGGTGTACTTTGACCGCTGCATGTGACTAGTCACTCTGACTCACCTTCCAGGCTTTCTCGGTTTTAACGAATAGCTTACCGATGCATCGCAGTGTGACGACAGCATCAGCTGGGCAGGAGGCACTGATGTGGGAGCCGATGGGTCACCATGATGAAGGGGACAAAGGTGCGAGAGACGACATTTATTTATAAAACGTTGCAGGGATGCCAACTTTGGTCAGCTGGCTAGAGTGAGATTTTCAGTTTCAGTCTGCACAGGGATTTCCATGAACGTAAGAGTTTTATTACCTTGTAAATAGTCTGTAAGGTTTGCAATCTACCCCAAAGCTTTTGATGTAGCCAATTTTAGGTTTAAAAACGCGATAATTTAGATCTGCCGTGAAATTTCTTGCGCGAGCGTGAATCCGAAAGCGCGAGGTGTCGCGAAAGATGGAAGCCATGGCGCTGAGAAGCAACGAAATTAGATTTGGTACGGCGGCGCGGAAACACCGAATGTTCCAGAAGCGCATTGAGAGGACGTCTCCGAAAAGGCGGAAACGCCACCGAAGCAGATGGAGCACTTGGGTGGCATGTAAATGATTTAGCAAGTTAAAAATCTGTCAGGTGAGACCGCGTCTGAGTCAACGTATCAGATTTCATGGCGCAGGGAATGAGACGCAGACTCTGAGAATGAGAGGCGTGCAGGAAGCAGTGTCCCGAACACGTCTCCCTTTCGGGTAATCATTATCACCATCCGAAACCGGCCCACAAAATCCCGGCCCAGCTCAATCAGGTCAATCATTAGCCAGGTTCAGTAACGGGCTTTGTCGGACTGTGACCCTGACGTTTTCCTCCCAGTCAAGAATGTCTGAGAATGACTGGGCGACACCTTGGACTTGAGCAGACGTGGCGGCAAGCTAACCCTGGTGTGTAGCACTCCTGCCGCGCTCTGCGTGTGTACAGGCCTTGTAATGCTGACGTGCGGCGAGTGTAAATATTCATTTCTGCTTTTTCACACTTCAACCGAACAATGCTAGATGGACAGTCGTCCATTTATATATCTGGATTTTTTTTTTTTTAAATCAGTGCAGCTCTCTGTAAGCACATTGTTCTAGGGTCAAACAGCAGGCTTCCCTTGGATCAGTGCCTTAGAGAAGCCCTTTTACAGCCTTAAACAGTGGGTCTGTAGAGTGTGACTGAGAAACCAGAATATCTCAGGGACTGGACCCAGTAAGGGATGAGCTGCTTTTTCAAGGTAAAAAGAATCTGCCTGCCTTTCGAACCAGGAGACAGATCAGATGAATCGGAGAGGAGGAGCACCTGTCCACGAGGTCCTTCTGAGCAAGATCTCCAGGGCGAGATTCAGGCCTCAGCGTCACATAGCCGCTGGAGTCCCCGTTCTTCGAAGCCGTTTGACCAGAGCTGACGTAGGTGTCTCTGAAAAACACAAGACGGTCAACCAGTCCACCAGGGCGCACACCATCAACAAGAACAGGGGGATACAGATGAAGAGGAGAGGAGAGGAGAGGAGAGGAGGAAACCCGTGGAGAACGAGGCAGCATATCAGGGCCAGTTGATCCTATGGACACGCATGGTTTTCATACAAGACTTTACAGTCTGTATATTGAGTAGATAAATTAAAAATGTTCATTCACACTATGCTCCCAAATAAGAACTAACAATGCAGCTTTTGTTTAAGATATATTAGTATTATTGTTGTTGTTGTTATAAGGTGAGACTTTTACTTTGATGGGACACAAACACCCATTTACTACTGATGTACAAATCACGACTAAATATAGCCGCTTCTTGAGATAAAAGCTGCGTTACGATTCGTAGCTGAAGAACAAACATGAGATCGGTATTTCACTTGTGTTATTCGAGGCTTGTTCCTTCGGCGGTTCCTTTACAAAGGTTTGCAGAATTAGCAGATATAGCAACAGATATAGCAATAAATATAGTAACTGCTTGGGATAAGAGATGTGTTGCAGTTCATCAATGGTGAATGAACATGAGATGAACTAAAACTGAGTTTGTGGTTAATTAATACTTAAGTTATTAAGTATTAAGTATTATACTACAAATTATTTTCAGCCTGTCAAGTAAAGTGTTACCATTAGTAATAACAGCCTAGGGTGCCCCACAGGTTCGACCACCCCTAGTCCAAATGAACGCTGACTAGGAGTCTGCAGAGACCACGACTCACTCTTCGTAGCCGATCTGTCGACACGCGCTCCTCCCGTGGGCGTCTGTCCAGCCTTCAGCACACATCGACCTCCAAGACTTGCTTTTGGGAGAGAACATCTGAAGGACGAAATCCTGGCCATAGAGGCGGACTAGAAGAGAGAGGCAGCAGCGTCGTAGCGAGTGTGAGTCTCGCGCTGCGACCCGGGCCGCTCAGAGATGCCCAAGAGCCGGACCACGTCATGCTGGGGCCCCGAAGGAACAGACTCCACCCATCCCGATCGCTGCGAAGCCAGCAAAGGTGAAAACCACCCCCACAACCACTCCGTATAAAACAATGTTAGTGGTCTATGTCTGGGGAGCCTCAGTGCCTCTGACCAGAAGGTTGTTGGTTCTAAAGACCACGATTTCACAGTTGGGCCCCAAGACCCACAACCACCCAGCTGCCCCAGGGACTGTCTGAATTTGTTCTGAATAAAATCATTTGCTGAATAAGTCAGTCAAAAAGTGGAAGCTGTGCTGCGAAAGGCGCTATAAAACTGGAGCTGAATGGACGTCCGATTAAACCAGTCTGTGAAAGCTCAGCAGGGGAGTCCAAGCCTGTTGGAACAAACTACACCTGTCCCCACCCCCGGTGCCCCCCATGCCCCCCTACTCCTCCACTGCTCTGTGACCTGCCATGGTGACGGAATCTTCCGGACATGAAGGAAAAAAAAAAAACAGGTTTTCTCTGGAGGTCCAGGGAGGGGAGTGCAAACTCACAGCAGCCAGCTTCAGCGCAGTGCCGGGACACCTCCATGCAACCCCCTGGGTCAGTACAGCCCTCCGTACTGTAAAACACTGCGATGGAAAACATGGGTTTGTGTTGCAGCTGAGTGACCTTCACAAAGGTCTCACAGCTTGTCCCGAACTTACAGAATCACAGACACAAACTCAGAATCTCAAATACTTAGAGGAGGACTGGAAGAAGCGCTTACATGCAAGTGGAGAAAGGCTACATAACGCAAACTAAAATTGAACATAGTGTTCTACAGAGTGACCCGCAGGGGGCAGAGTGATTTAAGAGCTGTATTTGCAGCCCAGAGGTTGCATTCTCAAAAATCTGACAGCTAAAAGGACAGCATGTTACATTCCTGATACATCTGCACTATAATCACAATGTGTTCTCACAGTACAGAACCTTCAGAAAATCGAGAACTTACGGAAAAACCACAGGATAAAGCCGACCAGAGCCAGTAGGAAGCAGCCGAAGACAATCAGTGTGATCAAACTGCAGGATGGCCTCCTGTCTGATGACAGGAAACATGTATACTGAGAAGTAAATGCACCCAGGCAGAGGGCGGTATAGCTCTTCTACGTTTGATTTATACGGATGCAAGTACAAATAGGAAAAAAATGTCAGCACATTTGTACAAATACAAGGCGGGAAGATAACCCCAAAGCAGATAATTAAGCAATATTCAGCTACAGTTCAGAGGACGAGAAAACCTTTCAAGAGAACTCGCACAGCGCGGAGGACACGAGTAGAGGTGAGGAATTAAGGTGTGACTTTACCATTACCAGGAAGGGCAGGGCTGGCCGGTGGGTACCAAGGTGCGGAGGTGTTCTGGGTGTTGATATTCTGTGGGACATAGACGGGCAGTCCGGTCCGGACAGCCGGGCTATGTGAAGACGGCCCCAATCCTTCCTGAAAGCCATAGTTTATATAATAGGGGTTCCCCTTCTGCAAAACACGGGGGGAGAGACGTCCGTGATTTTCGTGCGCGTTTTTTAATTAGTCCTCTCACTAGTTCAGCTTCTCAACCTGACACCGACACATTGGGTGGAAACTATTGTGTAATAGCCTATTTATTAATTCATTTAATCTGTGTCTCATAACCGCTTATCCAGTACAGAGTCTCAACAAGCCGGGGAAATGTTTTACGTTTTGCACGTTAATCCATAATCTGGAGAAATTAAAAAATGAACGCTTTACGCTTTCTTTACGTCAGTATTTAAATACACACATAATGTGTTCAGACTATTTTAATCCAAGGCCCTATATAATTTAGCAGAAATTGGCCTATCTACAGAAAAGGAGAAAAAAAAATCGACGACTGACTTTTATTCAGATCAGCTGCGATGTTACAGACATGTATATGCCTATTAATTGGACAGAGATTCTATATACACTTACTATGATCAGATTTAATGAATACTTTTAAATGTTATGCTCACGGTAACTGTCAAATAAGCGTGATTATCATTAAATTTGTCAAGAACTGTCGATTTAATTATTAACAAAATAAATGTATAGGAAATTATAGAAAGGTGGAAATCATTCAAAAATGAATACAATTGTTTACCGTATTTGTTGTCATAATTCCTCGGAGAAGCCGAAGTTCTCCTTCGTGTGAAACACTCCCTTAAAATGGGGGGAAAAAATACGTTTTTATAAATTCATTAATTTAAAAGCTGCACCGATGCAGCCGATTCAGATCAAACGATAAACGAGGTTCGCTTCCCCCGCTAGTCCGGCTGTAATTAACACCACGGAGAACACAAACTTTACCGCAATGTTAAAGTTTTCAGTTTGCCTCTATACGGAAATCAGTCGCGTTTATTAAACTGCAAACCACCGAAATCATGAGTTAAGCAACGTCCAGCGAAGTTTGAATGTGCATGGCTGCTGTAATTCAGTGCTTCTCCTACCTGGCCGCTTCCCTCCTGAAATGTGCGAGTTTCCTCCTTTGCGGTAATAACCGGTCGCCGTGACCTGAGCACTGTATCACTGCACAGGACTAAACCTGCTCTGCAGACCCACTCACCGGTTTACATGCGGACCGCAGCGTGAGAATAAAACAGCGGGAATGCTGTATTGCCACAAAATGTAAGAGGGTCATAACGATGAAACGCAGAATAATGCATAAAAATATCTGTTACACCGTAGTGTCACTTCTATTACACTACCATGTGAGTCACCACTATATCAGGTAGCATCTTTAGGTTTGGTGCTGTTTATTAAAAATACGTTCATCAGGCGTGAAGTTTTTAGTCCCATGGTTTCTTTCTAACAAAAACGACAAGTATACACGAAATATATATGAAAATGCTTCGGATAAAAACATTGTCATTTTAGTTGACCTATATGTATGTTATTGTATGTCTATATTCCTATTTAGGCTGTAACTATATGTTTGCGGTTAATCGCTGAATAAACAGTACGAAGTGGATGCTAAGCAATCTTACAGCCTAGTTTAAAACTGCTATAAAATCGTATCACGATATGTATGTCTGTTTTTCATAACAATTTAACGTTGGCTAAGTGATAATCAGTCGGCATTTAGGTTTCAGACCTAAGCATTCGTTAACCTACGCCCGTTTCTAACAGATCATCGTGGTGTTTCCGTAGTTTTTCCGTAATTACGGATGTACAGCCTCGCACCCGGGAGGCCGAAGCTAATTTAGCGGTATTTGTACTGAGCATCGTATCATATATCGTCGGTCATAATCTGAAGCGCGTGTATTCTGGATTTAATATTAATTGGCACACTTTGCATGGTAATGAGGGTCTTATATTTGGGGTACTAGGTTTATTCTCTCCAGGTTGCAACAAAGATCTATGAGCATTAAATGCACGGAGGTGTAGTTTTATTAATGATTTTATTAATTTTATGTCCGGCATTGAATTCTCCCTTTATTATACCCGGAGCACCTGAGTAATGTGTGCGGTTACATATACACGACAATCGCTCCCCCTAGTGGTCTAAAGATGCATATACAGAGAGGCGAGCGTCATCGGATGATCAACGTGAACTTGCAAGTACCCGGAAACTTCCGGTTAATTTTAGGCACACCCAGGGTCAGCTCTAGTGACACGCAGAATGAGCAGTTGCCTTGGTCAATGTTTCCTAACTTTCCGTGTCGGACAGTCCACATTTCTGAGAGGGAGCAAAAACACGGGGTGCCTGGGAGCCTTTGAGGAACAAATTGTTACACACTTGTGTGTTGAGCAAATAAAGTGTTCATCAATGTTCTTAGCGTATGGACAGTAGCTCGCCGGACCGGAATTGGAAACCTCTTGCTCATACCGATCTGTAACAAACCCAGCCAATATTTTTAAACTAATCAAAATATGACATCTACACTTTTTTCCCCCAGTAAACATATATTTCCACATGTATTTATAAGCAATACTGTATTTAAGCAGTTTCACACTCGACAACCACATTAAACATTTTGAAACTTGACATCCCTATTTCCACAATGTCACATCTGAAACCTGAAGCCTTTCACGAGGACGGATGACTAGGGTGGATCTCATCCCTAACACCTAAAATCCATTTTGATAGACTTTATGCCCCTCCACACGCGACACTCACACCTACCGCTGTCACTCCTGCTTTCAAAGGGGGGAGGCTTTTTGTACGGATAAAAACAGGCTGTAGCTATTGCTTAGTTGCATCAAGTGAGCATAACTGTCTGCTTACAATTTCATTCCACCATCCCCCCCCCCCAACCCTGATGGTTCATTCCAAATAAATCTGTACAGTATTTGAAGTCCTGTTCTCATCCACCCCTAGTCCTGTGTTCAAACCCATAACCCCTCCCGACCCATAACTGTTCACCCCTCATACTGAGAATCATGGGAGATCTCTCTCTGCCCCCCCCATCAACACACCAGCAAACAGCAGCAAGCCCCCGACAGAACGTTTATTCACACAAAACCAGGATCTGATCTGGAGTCAGTTGGGGGCCGGAGTTACTTCGGACACAGAGCAAAACGGCCCTGTAACAGTCAGCAACAAGGCTGCTGATCTGCTATAAATAAAGGAGCTGAAATGGGTGGAACAGGCGCTCCAGTCAGGATGCGGGGGCAAGTCGCCCTGATGGGCTGTGAACCTCGGAGAACTCGCTAGAATCTCTGGATCAGGATGGCAGAAGCGCCGCCACCACCGTTGCAGATGCCCGCCAGGCCGTACTGTCCCCCCTTCAGATTGTGTACCATGTGACCGACGATCCTGGCGCCAGACATTCTGGAAAGAAAGGGGCGGGGCTTGTCAGTATCATTAGACGTATGTACGAGTGGCGGAATCCTCATGCAGCCCACACTCAAATCAAGTTGCGCCGCAGGCCTCGTGGAATTCCGACGGAATTCTGCAGCGGGAGGAGCCTTGTGAAATTATCATACAGGCTGAACTAGAACCGGCGATTCCAGCAAACGTTCAAGCTGGGTGTGCGACGACGGTACGAGCCCATGTGACCCTACCCGATTGGGTGACCGAGGGAAACCGCCCCCCCATTGACGTTGACTTTGTTGGGGTCCAGGCCCAGCATCTTGATGTTGGCCAGCACCACCACACTGAACGCCTCGTTGATCTCCCACATGGCGATGTCTTCCTTCTTCAGACCACTAGCCTTCAGAATCTTGGGGGGGTGAAAAATGTATATTTCTAATGTCCCGCTTTGTGCCAAAATTATTTTAAAAAACTTAAAATCAAGTTTATATCGAGGAAAAATAAACCTGAAGGTATAAGGTGCGTCAGAAATCACTTACACAGTACATACTGCATTTCTTCAGAAGCATACTACTGGGACCGATAATGTAGTATGCGCTGTATGTATGCATGAGAGTAGTGTGCATACATTCTGACCAATGACATAATTTGGCCCCTCAAGTTAAGAACTGTCAAAAACTATTGAGGGAAAAAAAAAAATTCCAATCAAGTTATGGAATTGTACATGGAATTGTCGCCTATGGCTTACTCACTGGGGGCTTTGGGTGGGGATGCTGTAAAGTGCTTTGAGACGATGTAATGTTGTGATAATGCGCTATACAAAAATTTATTCGTTTGTATTTTGTTTTATACTAAAAGTTTGTACAGAGACTGCACTCCCACCACCATCTTGACACAGATTTCTGAGTAAGTGACGTTCTTCATCTCTGCTTACTTCGTCTCCACTGGCCTCGTGCGACAGTGTAGCATCTGTTGCGCACTTTGGAATTTTGCAGAGCGTAGTACGTCATCCGGGTACCGTTTGCCTACTCTCTCATCCGTACTGAGGAATTCAAACATACTGCTCATGTCGGGCACTATATTTTGTCTACTATATAGCAAACAAGTACGCCATTTTGGACACACTCATGGTCCTGAGATGCCCCACCCCACCCACGTCATCGTGGGTAACAGGTGTGCTCAGTCAGGTACCTTCGGGACAGCATACGCGGGGGCGATGGGGAAATCGATGGGGGCCACGGCAGCATCGGCAAACGCTGCGAGACAGAAAGGGGGACAGGAAGACAGCTGGAGGAGACGAGCTGCTATCGCTATGGCGATGTGACCAGCAGGGTAAAAGGAGCGCAGCACTGCGTACCGACGATCCGCGCGAGGGGGGTGACGCTCAGCCTTTGGGCCGCCTCGGCGGTCATCAGGACCAGGGCGGCGGCGCCGTCATTCAGGGTGCTGGCGTTGGCCGCAGTCACCGTGCCTGGGAGGGGGGGGACACTGCCAATCAAATGGAGCAGAGTCGACGACGCAGACACGGGGTGGGGGGCAGAGATGGCCACTGTAGAGAGGGTGGCACCGTGATGGATGCCCAGAGATCCTCACCATTCTCCTTCTGGAACACAGCCTTCAGCTTGGGCACCTTGCTGAAGTCGACGCGCCTGAACTCCTCGTCCTCCTTGACCACCACGTCCGGCTTTCCTGAAGGGAGACGCGCATCAGTGTGACGCCAAGTTCAGCGGGACGGCTGACGGCACGAATGCGTCAGCGGGCGGGGAGGGGGGGCTTTACCCTTCTGTGGGATGTGGACCGGCACCACCTCCTTGGCCAGCAGTCCAGACTCCCACGCTGCTTTGCTGCGTGTGTACGAGTTGATGGCGAAGGCGTCCTGATCCTCGCGGGAGATGCCACTGTTCTTTGCAGTGTTCTCTGCACAGTTGCCCTTGATGTGGAGGTCATCATCATCATCATCATGCATCACACCACCTTAACACCCCCCAAACACCGCCTCACGCACCATGTGAAACTTGTTGTAGACGTCGGTGAGGCCATCCTTCACGATGAGGTCCTCCATCTTCACCCCCCCGTAGGTGGGCGTCTCCCGGGCCATGATGTACGGCACGTTGGACATGCTCTCCATCCCCCCTGCCACCATGATGTCCTGCACCGCACACAGGAGGAGGCGGCCATGAGACAGGAAGTGGGCGGGGCATGAGGACAGGGCACATGGGGGGCGGGGCCTACCTGGTGTCCACACATGAGGCCCTGAGCCGCCAGCATGATGGACTTCATCCCCGAGGCGCAAACTTTGTTGATGGTGGTGGCCGGGGTTGGGGTGGGAAGTCCTGGAAGAAAAGAGAAATGCCAGTGCGAGCCAAGACCCCCCCCCATACACACCCACAAAAAGGGGGAGTCATTTTACTACCTTTGGTACACACAGCTCAACCCTTCTGGGGCCCTTAAGCAAAGTTAGATTAACCTAGTTGTCATTTGTCATTGCCTTTCCCATTCTGACAGGTTGACCAGATCGGAGCGCCCCCTGGTGGCCAGAAGTAACCACTATAGATCGCTTCCTACCTGCGCCAAGGAGAGCTTGCCTGGTAGGAGCCTGCCCTTCGCCTGCCTGCAACACGTTCCCCATGTACACCTCCTTCACCTCCTCCACGGGGATCCCTGCCACAGGAACACATCCCAGCTGTCACACACTTTTTCGAGCTTATCTAAGCGACTGGGAATGTTCGGCACATAGAAAATCGACACAGAGGCTCTTCACTGTGTCAGTGAACTGCTGAGCTTATAAAATTTACCAAAAGGTTAAAGGCAACATGGCCCGAGATTGGCAGAAAGCCTCCAGGTACCTGCTTGCTCGACGGCCCCTTTGATGGCAACAGAACCCAGTTTTGTGGCCTGGACTGTGGACAGGCTTCCCTTGTAGGAGCCAATCGGGGTGCGGACGGCACTGACAATGACTACCTCCTGTTGGGGACGGAGCAACGGGCACAATCAGGTCACCCCTCGGTCCACAGTTAGCACGTGGATGCTCTCATGATGGAGTTTCCAGAGCGCGGCTGCTTGGGGATCTTCCAGGACTGGCGATCACACCACTCTCAACTCACGTTACAAGTTCAGCCTAAAGCGGACCATTCCTTTTATTTTAGTCGATTATACACCGACCAGAAAGTCATAAATGAAATGCAGCATTATTCTGCTGCTGCATACATGCGGCTTTGGACGAAAAGGAGAGTAAATAAGTACTCAGACAGGGCAAAACCCTAGCGGAATTGAACAAACATGAACACAGGAGACTAAATAGAATAATGATCCGAAGTTGTAACTAAATGTCTGTGTATATTTTTTTCGGAAAACAAAAACGCATCGAAATATACAGATAAGCAGTTAGACATTTAACAACTGACAAATTTACAACGGAGTTTTCTATCAATAAAACGAGCCAGTTACTCACATTTAACGTGGGACGAGAAGCGTAGCTCCTTGAGAGGAACGTTTGAGCCTGCAGAGAAAAGCGTAAAATGTTCCAATAAAAGATTTCCCAAGACATATGCAACGCAAAATATTGCTAAAAGCGCACGGCGAGCATGCACCATTAAAATAATATTGGCACAGCATTTCAATCTCCATGTACGTTTCCGGGCCTGTGGTACCCTTCAACGAACATACCCTCAAAGCAAACGCCTCGGTATTAAATTTCTGCATGAAAACTTACCAAAAAGCGTCTGCAAACGTGAGCACGCATGGCGAGGAGGCTACTCGACAACATACCGCCTGAGTTAAAAAATAAACTCCGAAACGCAGATGAACCTATTTCACCTTCAGCAGTCCAGTGCTCGCGACGCCGGCTGCCAATCACAGCGAGAGGTGTGCCTGTGACATCACGGGACGCCAACGACGCGTAGCTCTGGGAAATGTAGTTCTTTAAAAAAAAACTCAAGCAGTTAATTTACTAAATTTTCTTTTATGAAATGATATTTATTTCTAGGCATTCCATATTATTTGTGCGTTTTAGCGTTTTAAACTATTCCTCTGTGGAGTGGTTTTGTATAAAGTTAGTGGATTTATACACGATTTAATTGACCGCTCCTAAATTTGGGCAGTTTGGTTCACGTATACACCTACCTAATAGTGCGAGTATGGGGTGACGGTCTAAAAAACATGACTTCTAGAGATATATGTGCAAACAGAAACTGTAGGGTGCAAAGAGCGGTGCCCCAGTGCCCCCAGAGTGTTACCTGTGGCACAGTTCCTCACCTGACCGTGGTGACAGCACAGTTTCACACATTTGTGTTTGAAGAGGAAATAGTTATTGTGGCCACTCATCCATCATCTAACTTCGCTTATCCCCTTCGGTGACGGGGGACCTCGAGCCTATCCCGGGCAGCACAGACTACAAGGCTGGGGTACGTCCGGGATGGGAAGGCAATACGTCAGTATACGAACGGACATCAGAAAAGGAAATATTTACCATAACGTTTTCTTTAATCAACAGAAACACATTCTATAACTGCACTGAAAATTGTTATAGTGCGGCTATTGTTTTACCTTAAATAGAACTCTCTTGCACCTAGGCTGTTAGGGTCTGTCCAAGGGTAACGTTCTATAAGTTACCCTACCTTGCTGACTTACCCTTTGCACCACAAAATATTGGATTTTTACACTTCTGTCAATATATTTGTCCGGGTGGCCACATGCTGCCGTTTGCGTAATATGCAAAGTGCGGTTTTCGATTTTCCCTGAACCTGACCGGCATGAGCGTCCATTATATGGCCACTAGGTGGTGCTGCCGCAGTGATAAATATAATAATACAAATTATATTTTCGAATATTTGTTTATGCTTCCTGGAGATATTCTGCAAGTCTGAGGGTAGTCTGCATATGCTGTATTGCAGATTCCTTCAGTGAAAGTTTAGAATTAAACCCAATATGACAGAAGTACTGAAGTTATCGGAATTTTATGGAAGACAACGTGCAGTCTGGGTTGACGTATTTATTAGTGTCATAAATTCTTGAAAATACGAGAAGCGTGCAGGAATTGTTCACAAAGCAAGAATGAATTGAGGTTAAAGTAACATAGCAGCTAAATAACCTTTTATAATCGCCGCTGTATGTGAGTAAATGCAGCATTAGCATGGTGTTTGCCGGATGCAATGGTTTTCAGTAGCAGTTCAGCCATCCGTAGTTGAGAAGTACGCGGTTGATTGTCTTAGACTGCAAGCTGTACTCGATCTGTCTGGCCCCTTTAGAAAAGTAGAAATAACCTGGAGGAAAGACCAATATGAATGAGAACAGTTACAGGAATAGATGGATTCCATGAGACAATGTTGTGGCTCACTGGCCTTTGTGTGTCTGAGTTTGTCTCACATATTTGTGCTTTGGACCATGAACCAAACGATCTGTGTCCATTGCGTAAGGAGGCCACTCACTGGGCAAAACACGTTAAATTGAGGCTACACTTGCGGCACAAATTCCTTCTTATCTTTGGAGCCGACCCAGGCAAGTGTGAACCGATGAACAAACACGAGAAATTTAATATCTGCAAACTTCATTTGGACATTATACCACCCAGCAGAAATCTGGTCAGTTATACCTGGTACCTCGGTGTCTAAATGAAAGCGATTTACATCTTATTATGTCATTCAGTGATATTTGTACAAATTGCTTCTGCCAGTGTGGGTTACAGTAAATAATTATATCCATCCATCTTCTACTTGCTAATCCGGGTTAGGGTTGGAGTTGAGCCTGGATCTTATCCTACAGTGTACACACCCACGGAGCAGAGGTGGGGATTGAACCCTTGACTCTGGCGCTAGACAACCTCAGCGTTACCCACATAGCCACCATGCTACCTAAAGCACATAACTGTCTCTTTAAATGTATGTAATGAATGTTCCAAAATGTCAGCGATTGGTCCTCTGCATATATCTGTGTGTTTCTGTGTTAACCCCACAAACATTCAACAAAAATTACAGACCTCCAAACGGCACCAGCCAGTGTAGATGCAGCCTAGTAGCTTTGTGTGTGTGTGTGTGTCTGTGTGTTTGTGTCTGTGTGTGTGTGTGCGTGCGTGTGTGTGTGTGTGTGTGTGTGTGTGTGTGTGTGTGTGTGTGTGTGTGTGTACGCCAACGCACACTGATGCCATTGGCCACATTTTCTTACCGGTGTTCTGAAAGGCCGCATCCACCTTTGTACCGATTCCTTGGAAGTTCTGAGAGATGTGTCTCGGATACCCATGGTCCATCTTGCCCCTCCTCTCGTCATAGCTGTAGGTCAAAGCAAACGTTTTCAGCACCATGGACCCATCGTACATTAAAGGTTAGTTAATCAGCTACGTCGGTCAAACATTCCGCTCACCTCCAGTACTGGTCGTTGACAAAGAAGAAGGTCTTTTTGTTGGCCGCCACGTACACTGCGGCGTCTATGGCGGTCACGTGGGATGGGAAGCCCAACCTGGAAATGGCCTTGGGGTAACCAGGCTGCATCTGGGTGCCTTTCACGGCCCAGTACTGCTCACCTGTGAACGTGAGTAAAGAAGCGCCAAGGGAGTGGGAACAGAAGTGTCACCTCAAATTAAAATAGCAGGGGTACATGTGAACGAAACCATGTTTGCCCCCAAACGCTCAGTGCATATGAGGAAGCTCTTGACGTACCTTTGAAAAGATAGGCGACGTCTTTGTCGGTGTTTTCGTAGGCGGCGTCCACAGAACGGATTGAAGGCCAGGTGTTTCTGATAAGTGTTATGGGAACCGAATTGGACAAGCTGCTCTTCTTCCAGTAGTAGCTGAGGGACAAGCCGAGACAGGTGAGGCACGCCAGCCAGGAGAATGTGGCCCTCAGAGAGAGCACACAGACACAAAACCGCACAGCGGAAGTCTGAGATAACACACATACGCGATCTCGGATTCCAGAGAAACCATGGAGGTTTGGCTCACCTGCCTTTGAAGAAGTACAGCTCGTTTCTGATGCTAGTAGCGGCATCAAATACCAGGTCGCGCTGGCATCGCTCCGGTTCGGGTTCGGGTTTGGGTTCGGGTTTGGGTTTTGGTTTAGGCTTGGGATCCGGTTTAGCAGGTGGCTTCCGAACTCCTTAAGGGGACATTGGTAAGGTTTGAGTGTATTTTGGCTTCCCCTTCATGGGGTGGTATTGCCCTTCGTATCCTAGACCAGTAAAAACTCACCATACAAAGCCTGGATCCCAGCTCTGTCATCCGAAGGTAGCTGGTAGTCCTTGGTGTCCACATACTGATAGGTTGGGAACATCAAAGCACTTTTGTTCTTGGAGTGATCCAGTCCCAGGGCGTGACCAAACTCATGGGCAGCAACCAAGAAGAGATTGATTCCTGGATACAGACAGGCAGACGTTCGAGTGAACGGATCAGTCTTATGGTTCTTCTGTCACCATGACCAACTCAGTCGATCAAGAGTACCTTGCTGACTCAGGGTCCACTCTTCATCCAAGTCGAAATGTGTGTCTCCGCCAGTATCTTCTCCTGGGGAAAATGCATGGGCGAGGGTACCCCGCGGGCCATCGAAGGGAAAAAAGTCATTATGATCTGACGAGAGAGGAGAAAGACCGGTCAAAGAAGCGTCGAAAGAAGCGTACAGAGGGGAACACATGTCCGGGAGTAGCACCCGGACTCACCCTTGCTCGTAAACTGGATCATGATGTCTGCCGTGCCTTGGAAGACCTGCTTGAAATCCAAGGGGACGATGTCACTGTAGAGCTTAAAGGCTTGACTTATGATATCGTCCACCTCCTTGCAGCTCAGGTCTGGCGTGTATTTAGTTATTCTGGACGAGGGAAAATTATTGTTATTACTCTAATAAATGAACATTCGTAAGGTGGGAGAAAGGACGTTCTGGGCCAAGCTGAGGTCAGAATACCTCCAGTCTGCACACCTCCATTCGAACCCCCAACAAGATGGACCCACTTGCTTTTCTTGAACGAAAAGCCCTGGCGCTCGGGAAGGTACCTGTATGTCAGTAGGTTCTTCTCCCATTTGGGTTCGAGGAGGGTGTAGTGGCTGACATCGGGGATGCCGCAGCGAGGCCTCCTCATCACCTCCAGCGTGTTAGAGTCCAGCCTGCCGGTGACCTCCAGGCCATAGAACTGCTGCATGGACTTCAGCTTTGTAGCGAATTCATTCCCAGGGATTTTCCTGCCCTTGCCTGCTTTTGAGTAGAAGCTGGACAGGTACTCCTGCACAAATCACAGAGGAAGCCCAACAGCGCCACCTTCAGGACCTGTCTTCGTTCACGTGCACCGGATAACAAATTAGGCAGCGTTTACTTGAAAACTTGCACTTTTATTCAGCTTTATTCGCGTATTATCTGTCCTCCTGGTCACATTTATGAAGTATATATGATAACACATTAAGTATACACTTACTTAATGCATTAATTAAACAGTAACTAAATGTTAGTTACGTACTGATCCCACATCCATTCATTATTAATCATGACAGTTCATGTATTAAACTGTTAACTAATATAGTGCCTGAAAGAAATACATCAGCTGTCATGATTGATTAATCATTGTTTTTCATCCAAGTGGCAACAATGAACTGCTTAACTTGAATCTAGATTGCTTGGAACCTTTTGTTAAGTCTTCTACTAGGAATCTGGGTGTGATAATGGACAAAGGCCTGTAGTTGAATCAAGCTTCTTTCCGCTAAGACTTTTATCCAAAGTTAAGCCCTTTTCTGTCATTCGAAAATTTAGAAAAAGCAATAAATGCATTTATTTCATTAACAGGAGCTAGAAAGCGCACCCACATTAGTCCGATACTTGCCTCTCTCCACTGGCTCCCTGTACAGTTCAGAATTAGCTTCAAGGTTCTCCTGCTCACTTTCAAAGCCTTAAACGGACTGGCCCTTTCATACATCACCGAACTCATAGCTCCTTACACACCACCGAGATCACTTAGGTCAGCTGATCTGTCTGTATTGAGTGCCCGGAAGTCTAGGCTGAAGCAGAGAGGTGATCGTGCCTCTCTGTCCTCCCCCCTAAACTGTACAGTGCCTTCCCTCTAACTGTCACAATGGCCCCTTCACTGTCTATTTTCAAATCCCGTCTTAAAGCGCATTTTTACTCACTGACTTGTAGCTCGCTGTGATCACTCCAGGTTTTACTTCCTCTTACAGTGTCATTGTTTACTGACTGTTTTTTTATTGGTTTGCTTCATTTTCTTTGAGGTTTATGTTGATTCTCTGCTATTTGCTTTTTGTTCAGCACTTTGGGATCAACTCCTGTTGTTTAAAAAGTGCTTTATAAATAAATTTGATTTGATTTGAACAAGCATGAGATCTGTATATAATGATCACTTAGTTACCGCTTAATTAATGCATTAAGTAAGCACGTACTGCTACATTATTCATGTTCCCTCCAGTAAAATGTGACCAGTTATACTCATGAATAAATGACAGGGTTGGTATCGATACACAGAAGGAGCAAAGAGCTGAAGATAACATAACAGAAAGTGCCAGAATATAAAGCGAATAGGCGCTTGGATATAAATGCAAATGCAGGATCACCTCAGCAGCCTGCTGGTCCTTGAGGGACATGGTCTGCTTTGCTCCGGGTGCCGGCGCCGCCTGGCAAGCTGTGAAGGTCAAGCTGATGATGATGACGACAGCTGCTCCAGGTATCATCGTGAAGAACATTCTCCTTGGATCTCCTTCACTGCCTTTCTGCTTGCAGTGTTTATCTATGGTGGCTGGGAGGTGGCATTCCAGGGATGCGTTGACACAAGCCCAAGGCCCCTAGTATGGGGTGATCATTGTGGTGATAAAATACAGTGTGTGTGTGGGGGGGGGGTCTACAATCAGTCTAGGTGCTCCTGACATTCTGCTTGTTCTGCATTTCCATTCAGCTGAGCTCTACTCATTAGGCTTGATTAAATTGCTGAATAATCACGTTACATGATTGAATCACATGATTAAATTCATGACTCATTTCCTACACATTTCGTAAATGTGTTTGATTGTTGTGAGAAAGATGGGAAAATAGCAAAATCACTAAAATATCATTAGATATTTTCCCTTTAGTATAAATCCAGCATGTGATCATTCATCCATCAAACAAAAAAATTTTTAAATTCCCCATTCCTGCCCAGTGATGGGCTG
The DNA here is from genome assembly GCF_023856365.1 of Brienomyrus brachyistius. NCBI lineage: Eukaryota > Metazoa > Chordata > Actinopteri > Osteoglossiformes > Mormyridae > Brienomyrus > Brienomyrus brachyistius. The sequence goes on from NW_026042310.1 coordinate 3,609,720, forward strand.
GCCCCCCATCCTGGGTTTTTCCCTGCCTCGTACCCATTGCTTCCGGGATAGGCTCCGGACCCGCCCGCGACCCAGTAGGATAAGCAGTTTGGAAAACGGATAGGTGGAATTCCCCATCCCGTGAAGTGAATTTAATTGTGCTGTACGTAACATTAACGGTCCATTCGTGTCTAATTCAAAGATAGTTCAGCTGGATCAAACTTCAAGCCAACACGCCAAGCTGCAAACCGACGGCGTCGGTGGTTAAACATGGATAGACCGTAAATTAACACACCAGGACAGTAGCTTTAGACATCAGTGAAAAAGCCCTTTAGTGCTGAGATCTGTGCTACAGTCCCGGAGGCCAACAGTTAAATTTGTGGGAAAACATTCCAAGAGGCAGGCAGGAATTACGCAAACCAGCACCTCAGACTGACTAAGGAGCAGGTCCGCTACTGCAGACATGTGTGCTGCCTTACAAAGGCAAACTGCATAAAGATGCACATTTTTATCTAAACTGGGTTATGACTAAAACTGGTTTTATCTTGTGGCAAAAAAAAATCTACTTTAACTATGGCTGGTTTTAAAGGAGATACTTTGTACAACTACATATACTGGAGGACAGCTGAAAAACTATGAAGACCTTTTTCGGTGTCAGGTGAAAGTGGGCGTGAGCACGTCATGCGATGTAACTCAACTCTGAGCCCGCAAACTTGCACAAGGGAGGGACACATAGATTTCCATAGTAAATTAGCTAATACCGGGGAATGGTGACCAGATTGGCTAAAGAGGTGGTGTTGCATCACTCTTTGATCTCAGCGGGGTAGCGGAGGATGAAGAGATTGTTGCACAGATGGAGCCACTAGCAGTAAAAAGCTAATCTTTGCACATTTTTATTGGGTTTTCTGTGTTGAGTTTGTCGTTCAGGTTTTCACCCTTTTTGCTTCCTTTGTTTTCCTCGCCTGCCACCTCATTCATTTGTAATTTGCTCAGTTTATTTTTAACATTCAGCAATGTCATCTGTGGCAGCGGCTTCCAGTTAAGGCTGATATCTACAGGAAGAAGCACTTCACTTGTCCAAGCAGAGCGGCAGCATCCTTTGATGATACAGGCTCTAGGAACATGTTGAAGTAAAACATTTTTTCTTAAGTAGACCTTGGTCAAATAGTTTACCCACCAAAAAAGTCAATATGGTGTTGACTTCCCGTATATGACTATGAGCAGCATCAAGGAAGAGGTCTGCTAACCTCTGAGAAGAGCTTTCTCAGAAGCTTGGAGGTTTAATGATCGTGAATTGAAATTCACGTGAAATGAAATGTCCATGCGGAGCAAACTGACTCCAGATGTAGTGATCTGGAAGAAAACCCACACAGGTTTTTAGGACAAATTGAAAACGCATGCACAGACATGCACACAGGAAACTGCCCCAGACCCCCCCCCCCACTGAAGAACTTTAAACTCATTCCCAGTGACACCGATTACACGGATTTTCAAAGTATGCTGGGAACTTACAAAATTTCGGTCTCAGTTCCCATCCTTGTTCCTGAATCCGGTGAATCACAAACATGAGCAGGGACCTCAGCTGAAAGGTACGCGATCTTTAGATGCGGTGCATGGCGTTACGGAGACAGGTTCGAGTCTAGAACACTTCTGTGACTGTGAGGGGCAAAAAGAAGGGAACACTGAAAAAATCACGACAGCCTGAGATACCAAATACTAAATACTATACACGTTTAAATATAAAGTTACTCACCTATAAGAACTACAAAATATGTATTTTTATATGTATAGTAATTCTACTTTTATCCATCAATCCATTTTCCAAAATGCGTATCCTACTGAGTCGCGGGGGGTCCGGAGCCTATCCCGGAAGCAATGGCCATGAGGCAGGGAACAACCCAGGATGGGGGGGCAGCCCATCGCAGGGCACACACACACCATTCACTCACACATGCACGCCTACGGGCAATTTAGCAACTCCAATTAGCCTCAGCATGTTTTTGGACTGTGGGGGGGAAACCAGAGTACGCGGAGGAAACCCCACGACGGCATGGGGAGAACATGCAAACTCCACACACATGTGACCCAGGCGGCGACTCGAACCCGGGTCCCAGAGGTGTGAGGCGACAGTGCTAACCACTGCACTACCATGCCGCCCCTACTACTTTTATATTATTTTATTTTTAATAATATTTATCCTTACAGAATACATGTATTTTACAGAGTACATATGCATATATATCATACATATATTTCAGATATATTTACATTTTATGTTATGTATTTAATATATGTATTACATTTTAATCTAGTATTGTATTAAATATTATGTATATTATATGTATATGTTTATTGATAGATAACAGTATAAAGATTATATATGTTATGTAGTATATGCCTTAAATATTTTATACTTTTTACTTTTTATATGAAGTATTTTTTTAAATCACATTTTCAATATGTATAGTCATAGTGTAGCGACTATTATTCTTGCACTGATGATCACTTTGACCTGTACGACTTTTCAAGGTATTGGTTGTTTTCTCAGTATCCATAGACACACTCTCTGCAATCCTGGCTGTTGTTATGTGTGCTGTTGTGTGTATCTGAGCTACTGGATGCCGAAATTTTCTTCGGATCAATAAAGTAAGTAAGTATGTATGTATGTATGTATGTATGTACACACACCCGGGGGGAAAATTAAAAGACCACAACAATTTTTTGTTTCACTCATTTCTCAGTTTATTGTTGTGTGTGCCTGTAAATTTTATATATATAAATATATAATGAACCTAGGAGCAACCTGAAGTCTCAGAATTGAATACAGAATTTAAAAATGCAGATTTGTTTAAAAATATAGAGGTATCTCAATTTTTTCCATGTCTATCTATCTATCTATCTATCTATCTATCTATCTATCTATCTATCTATCTATCTACAGCAGAATGTTCTAGATCTGTTGGTCTATATGACAACCCTTTCAACAATGAGGACCACATGACATAAGCTTGCATCGTCTGCCTAAGTTTTCAGATATTTCCTTCCCAGCACTAAATAAAATCCGACACGGTATTGAGCAAACGTGGGAAATGACCAAAATGACCACTACCATGTGTGATTTAGGGAAGCCGAGGGGGCTGCTGTCATGGGCTCCCACATACACACTCACCCACACGCGAACACACACACAGAGTCATCAGCACGCGTGTCCGCACATCTGTAGGCGTCCTGCCCAAAACGATTTCAGCCTGCTGTTATGGCAGCAGTCATGCAAAACAAGCCCTGAACGTTTCCCAGAGAACTGGTATAAGCCACCTGAGTAAGCCGTTGTTATGCTGAATACTCTGCTAAACAAACAAGGTTGGTGTTCAGTGACTGGATATATTTTGTTTATCACACCAATCTCTGTAAATTCTAGGCACCGCAGAGCAAGGGTGTCAAACTGCAGTCCAGGGGGGGCCGGAGCCCGGCACATTTTTGGGTTTCCCCTCATTTAACACACCCGATTCAACTCCTTGTGCTAATTACCACACAGTGCTTGAGCTGAATTTTTTGTGGTGGAACAGGGAAGGAACTAAGCTACACAGGACTCCGGCCCCCCAGGACTGCGGTTTGACACCCCTGCTGCAGAGCGTAAACACCCTAAGAGGGGATACTTTTCTGAGAATCAACTTGCCCAGAGGAAAATTGTAGTTAAAGCGTGTTCTTATCTTGCATGGAGAGACAAAATTGAGATTCTCATTTTAGTTTTTGTTTTGTCTGATGTGATTCTCCTAAAATTCTCTAGGAGAAGTAAAGGAGACATAGGTCACCTAGGGAACAATATTTGCGACGAACAAAGAAATCCTACCAAACTTGAGTTGGTGTCATTAATGAGCAATACGGGAGCCACAAGATTCATACACTTAGAACCAGAGCAGAGACTCAAACCCGGGTGTCTGGAGATGAGAGGCAGCTGACCCGGGTGCCACCTTGCAAGAATTGCATCCTTGTTCATGATAAAAAATGAAACATGTGATCCAGGCCCTTCAGCAACTATGAGCAAACATGGCCTCAAATATGAGGACGAAGCGAAAATAGACAAACTAGAAAAGGATAAACTTTACTACTGAATGCGATTGCAGCAGTAAATATGGTACCTGAAGGAACTGAATCAGTAATTCCATCCATCCATTGTCCAAACCGCTTATCCTACTGGGTTGTGGGGGGGTCCGGAGCCTATCCCGGAAGCAATGGGCATGAGGCAGGGAACAACCCAGGATGGGGGGGGCCAGCCCATCGCAGGACACACTCACACACCATTCACTCACGCATGCACACCTACGGGCAATTTAGCAACTCCAATCAGCCTCAGCATGTTTTTGGACTGGGGGGGGGGGGGAATTGGAGTACCCGGCGGAAACCCCACGACGACATGGGGAGAACATGCAAACTCCACACACATGTGACCCAGGCGAGACTCGAACCCGGCAACAGTGCTAACCACTGCACCACCATGCCGGTCCTTGAATCAGTAATTGATATTTTTAAAGCAGTAAAGTACAGATGTTTATTTTTGCTGCACAAGACAGCACAGACTCGCAATTACACATGCAGAAGACAATGCATTGTGGGCTGCAGCTTCATACAGGAACTTGGCTGAGATGAGAATAGTTTGAGTTCAGAATCAAATTGAGATTATTGGGTTGTAGAGACAATCTGAGTACTATTTTGGAGCTAGAAGGGACCTCTTTTGAAACTGATAGGGAGGCTGGTATAAGATTCTGTGTGTCTTTTTGCTAGAGAAAAATAAATGACAAACTGGAAAATTAAGCTATACTCTCATTTAGGGCGATTCAGGTCCAGAGAGTAAAAGTCCAGACCAGGATTGTGTTTCAACCATCCAGTTGAGTGACTGTGACACGCAACTGGTTGGTTGAAACAAAAGCTTGGTCTAGACTTTCATATTCTGGACCTGAACTACCCAGTTCTGTACACCGCATCTTAGACCACACACTCTTATGGTGATCTGCACAGTTACAGAGCCTTTTGACCCTGTCTATGTTCAGTTGCAGCCACACATTTTGCTGTAGCATAAAGGAGGTGTATCTATGACAGTGGCCAGTGAGGGGACATCTTCCATACCACGTTTAAACATTTAAACTTAGCTTTTCTTTATTTCATTGACTAATTTTACAAAAATGTGTATTGAGATTCACATTTATATCAATAATAAAAACCTTCATAAATTCTTCTTGAAGTCCTACTTCCACATTTCTGAATTTCCTGTAAGCAATACCCACTTCAAGATTCCAGAGTTTATTGCGACATACACAATAAACAGTCACAATATACGATGAAAATATTACATCTGCACATCCTTCTGGCCACCGATGAACACGATTTAAACACAAAACACGGATTAAGCTGTTTAAACACGGCAATAAACAATAATAACAATGAACAAATAAACACAGCATAATGTAAGTAGCTACCACAATGTAAAGATAATGTGAATATTAAAACACATGAATAACTAGGCAAGAAGTAACTGGCCAGTGATGTGCACTAATGAAAACGGAAGCACATCAATCTAATAGTATGATTCACACTTGAAAAGGCCAGGTTATTTATGTAATGCATCATTATAGAGAAGTGCCCGCCTCTCACTTAATCATGGATGCGTAGAATCCCAGTGACTCAGGCAAAGGTTGCTCAACACTTGAGGGTCATAGAGTATAAGAGCGGAGGGTCTCACAGCCACGACACCAAGCAGCAGCAGCTTCCAGCTTAACATGATGCTTTACGGAGCGACCATCTTCTTCTGCCTTGCGATGGCGGTTCACTGCATCCCCCTATCACGAAATGACGCAGGGGACCCGGATGAGGACGCAGCCAAGGTGAGACTCCCTAGTTACACTACCAGGCAAATGTTTTACACACCACAGGGACCACTTTTCCATTTATTTCATAAACTGCAGATTTTTTTACTTTTGTTAAACACTGGAAAGTTGAGCGGGCAACTATAAATGGAACGATATGTCAAATAAAACGTACTTCCATTGTAACATGGAAAGAGTGTGTAACAGTGCATGTCTGACATCCTATTAACTGGTTCTCTGGTGATGGCAGAGTCAAATTCTAGGCTGTTCTTTGACTATAAATGCGTTAGTTAACCGTTTCATCCCATGAAATGGAGCAGTATTTAATGTCCCTAGTAGAAAGAATCCTTCAAATTTTCTCTGCTGTTACAACTTATAGAGGAAGATACTTTGATGAATCAAAGATATTACTTTTTTTGGTAATAAAGGTACTCAAATAGTGAATATACTGTCAATTAATTTGTTAGCAAATAATATTGAGTGTATTTTTAGTAAATGTTAAGTGAGTAACATGCACGTGTAGAAAATCTCAGTGTGTGCAAAAACGTTTGACTGGTAATGCACTCAACGGCATAGATTTGAGACGTCCTTAATTAACCCCTCCCACAAATGCGACCATAATTCCAATATCCAGCTATTACCTGCGGAGTCCTAGGATGCCAACTACAGTCCTGCTTAACTCGCATGGTCTCATTATCCTGCATTTGTTAATGCTCTTTTACAGACCTACTTGAAGAAGTTCTACGAGCTAAAGGACAATCCAGATGATAGAGTTTGGCGCTTCAATCCATTCACCCTGAAGCTGAAGGAGATGCAGCAGTTCTACAGGCTCGAGGTGACAGGAGTGGTGGATGACAAAACGCTGGAGGTGATGAAGAAACCGCGCTGCGGGGTCCCAGATATGGCCGAGTATTCCAACTTTCCAGGGAATCCAAAGTGGCCCAACAACCAGGTGACTTACAGGTGAGTGAGACCCCAGGGTCAGTGTGCAGGGAAGAGGCTCACGGGAGATTCACTTAAACAAAAATGTTCTGACGGCAGAATGAAAAATGATTGGTTCAGAGAGATAACCAATCAGATTGTAGAGGAGCTATGTCTGAGCAACTGGATGAGGCAGGAATAACCAATCAGATGTCTTGGCCCCACCTCCTAGTTGGTTGGACCCACCTCTTCTACAATCTGATTGGTTATCTCTCTGAATCAATCATTTTTCATTCTGCCCTCAGAACATTTTTTCGGAAGTTAAAGTGCCACAAGTGACACGCAGGGGCTTTGAGGCAGCCCAGGCGTTATTTAAGTTGCTCATGCCTGTCACTGCTTCCCATCTTCCAGAATCGAGAACTACACACCTGACTTGTCTCCGTCCGAAGTGGACCGGGTCCTAAAGGACGCCCTTGAAGTCTGGGCCAAGGTCACTCCTTTGCAATTCACACGCATCAACTCCGGTGTGGCCGACATCATGATCTCCTTCGGCCGCAGAGGTATGAATGTCAACAGCTGCCGGCTGCCCCTGTGCATTAACTTCCCAATGAAAAGGCATTGAGATAATTTGCATTTCTGCCATCAGACCACGGAGACCCTTACCCATTTGACGGACCCGAGGGCACCCTGGCTCACGCTTTTGCACCTTCCGCGGGCCTTGGGGGCGACACTCATTTCGACGAGGATGAGACTTTTACCTCTCGCACTACAGCAGGTGAGCATTTCCGGTCAGGAACCCCCTTTGAGGACCAGGAACACGGGAAATTCCGATGAGGTCTCGGGAGGGATAAGTTTCTTCACCGAGTCTCATTTTCTTTCAGGGTACAATCTGTTCATGGTGGCAGCCCATGAATTTGGCCACGCCCTTGGCCTGTCTCACTCCACGGACCCTGGGGCTCTTATGTACCCAATATACAGCTACAGAGATCCAAGCACCTTCATTCTTCCCTTGGATGACGTGAAGGGAATACAGTCACTTTACGGTGAGCCATGTAACATGAAACCACAATGCGTCAGTTGTGCTGAATTGTCCTCGATGTAAAGTGCTACAGGCTCACTGATTGTTTCTGGTCACCAGGTGTGGGAGGAAAAGGTCCAGTACCACCCCCTAAAACACCTGACGCTTGCGACCCCAACCTGGTCCTGGACGCTGTCACATCTCTGCGTGGAGAGATGATGTTCTTCAAAGACACGTATGTACGATTCAATTCTGAGACCAAGTACCTGCTAAACATCTCCTAGAACATGAGCCATTTAAGGTCAAGTACTAATAAATGTATGAAGCTACGCTTTTATCCGATTAAATATTATATTGTGCATGAAGCTTCATCTCCGGGGTGTAGTGCAGTAGAGGAAACTATCTTCCTCCTTCTCCTCCTCCTCAGGTTCTTCTGGCGTAGTTTGCCCGACGTCAGCCAGAGAGAATTGCACCTCATCAAAAGCTTCTGGCCAGAAGTTCCCAACAACATCGATGCCGCCTATGAGAATCCCAGCCTGGACAGGGTGTTCCTCTTCAAAGGTAAACAGCAAGATAGGAAAAAAAGCTTTGGTGATGGCAGCCCGTGCTGATGTGAAGTGCACCGTCTACTTATACTGTTAAGAAAACCTTACAGCCTGTCCCTCTCCCGATTCACAGGTAATCAAGTCTGGGCTCTGTCAGGCTATGATATTGTGCCTGGCTACCCGAAAAAACTCACCAGTATGGGTCTGCCAGCCAGGCTTCAGAAGATAACTGCCGCCTTGTATGACAAAGACAGCAGAAAGACGCTGTTTTTCATGAACAAGCACTACTTCAGGTTCGTGCAGCAGACAGTGATACTGCCGTAGACGCACTGCGCCGAATCAGATTTTGGCAACATTTTTATCGCTGTTCGGAACAATACGCAGTAATGAAATCCAGGTTGATTTTTGAGTATTTGCAGCTGTATTTGTTTCCCGGATAAACATGCTGACTGTGCAACTATATCCTGCTCTGCAGCTACGACGAGAGCAACGGCAAGATGGATAAAGGCTACCCCAAACTGGTGAGGAATACTTTCCCAGGCATGACCGAGAGAGTTACGGCGGCATTACAACTCCAAGGTGGGTGCCATTTCTGGACTCCTTAAGCAGTTATATAAAGGCACTGTTTAACGCTCTTTCAGAACGTCAGATCGCTCTCTAATCATATACTGTTTCACAGGGTTCACGTACCTGTTCAGTGGTCGGCGCCTATACGAATACAGCCACCAGCGCGAGGAACTGCGCCGCGAGCTTCCCGGAACACACTTCTTTAACTGTTGAGACACCACGTCTCGAAGCAGCCTTCCTGTTTATCTATCAGCATTATTTATTGCAATGATTTTTAAATATTTGAACTTAAGCTATGCAATTACAAGTATCGCCCTTTACAATATATTTATTACAATTTCCCTAAATTATTTATGATTTTTTTTAGTTCACTGTTATTTTTTTATTTTTAATTTTTTTTGGGGGGGGGATAACGTGATTTATGAACTACCAGAAACAGATCTCTTGTGATTTTGCGAAAATAAAAATAAAATAAAGTTAATGTCACTAAGAACTAAAACAGTGCATATCATTTAATATCCTTTGAGACACAAAACAACGCACGTCACAGACATGGCGTATGGTGCAGCCAAGGAAAGGAAGGTGACAATCCAATTGCACCTCCAAGAGACAATCCAGGGATTTATTCGAATACAACTAAAAACACACCGGGGAAAATCTATCAAAACAAACAGACCGCAAGGGATCAAAATAAAAACTGGAGAGAGAGAAAAAAAATCACAGATTAACAAACTTCCAAAAAACCATAACTCAACACAACTAGGGAACTAAATAGATCAACATACACATTCTGACACAAAAGCATTGACCAGCTAAAAAAAACTAAGTCAAGAACTTAAATACACAAACCAAACTGAGCTAACAAGGACACAGGAGAGGCGTATTAACTTAACCAATCAAAACAGAACACAATACAAGCAACATGTGAAACTAATGAGCAGGATCGAGCGATCACAGAATTAGGAAAGTAAAATTAGACAACACTAATCAAACACCGGAAATACAAGACTGATACAACAAGAGGAAAACACAGGGAGGGTGGACCACGGATGGGAGAATTGACAGGAAACACTAGGAAAACCAAATCCCATAGCTACAAACACTGGGGAACAAAAGTCAAATGAAATCCAGAACACGCAAGACTGCGTCAGCGTCAAACCCACAACCCATATGTTTGCAAACTGAGCCACGCGCTCAGCCCACTGTTCGCTGTGCAGTGGTCTGGGGAACAGAGAAATTCGAAATGGGGAAGGGTCACAGAGGGGAGGGGTCGGACGCTACAGACCCCGACAATGATCGCTCTGAAGCAGCTTGCAGACGGCCATTTACAAACCTAAATAACACAAGCAGCACGCATGCCCCCGTGCCCCACTAAATCCTAAATACGTATGCTACTTTGGTCTGAAATTAACGTATTATTTATTTATTGTTGTTATAATTTATTGTTATAATAATTGTTTTTATCCACATTTATATATGTGGGCTAAAATGTTGTGCGCTGGAAGCAGGCGAAACAAAAACGTAAGCACATTTTCTTGACGCTTATGTCAGTGTAAAGCGAAATTAACGACAGAAAAAAAAATAGTTATGCTTGTGGAAGCAAGACAGTCTAAACGAGAAGTCAGAGTGAGTTACGTATTTGTGAAAACTCTAAAATGTAGCTGCAAAGCATAAAATGTTATCGATTTCCAAAATTGTCTTTTGCTTCTTAAAGCTGGCAATCTAGTGTTAGCAATACTTGGAGGATATTAAGGTCAAATGCATCTGCCCCCCCCCCCAGTCAGTCTCTCCCCCCCCCCCCGAGTTGAAATGGTCTAGAATCTCCACCTGTACCTGGTACATACTGTCAGAAAATACTATAGACTGATTAGATATTAAAAATTAATTTGCTGTGCTGCGTTTGGAAGTATCGCTTAAAAAAATAAAACGAATGTAAAGAGGATATTCAGATGCATTTTGTTCGCACGTGCGTATGGGGGGTAAAAGGAACAAATAGCCTATTAACTTAAAATAAAACAATTAATATACATAAAAATGGGTTTAATGTATCGATTAAAATAGTTGTTCTTTGCTGAAGACGCAATGTAACTTCAAATCAATTGCATTAAAATAAAAAATTAACGTTACGTTGAATATTAATTGTTTGAAATTAAATAAATCAGAAGTATTGTTTAACTTACCACAGAAAAGTTTAATATATAGTAGCACCAGCAGAAAAGTAATTTATTATTAAATTACAAATCTCTGACATTTCTTTGCAGCAGTTTCATACATACTTCTGTGCGTTTGTTTCATTTTTTCAATCGTGGACACCGAGGTATAGATTTCCTTGCTGGAAATTAATGCAATTCACCCTCGATGCCAGAAACCCGGCTCCAGGGACAAATTTTACTACATCGCAGACAGGAAATTTTAAATCCTTAATTATGGAAAAGCCGCTTGAAAATATTTAATCCGAAATAACAGGCATGCATTTTAAAGCGAAAACCCTGCTGTTTTAATTGAGTTGAAACGGAAATTGACCTACCTCAATGATTCTAAAAACCAAAAACGTGTTAAAGCGCCCCTCCAGTAAACATATATTATTCCTCAACTGTAGGATGTCTAAACAATTCTTTATGTTCGCCAGAAAGTACTGACACCATTACAGACACAGAAAGACTCTGTAACCGACAAATATCTTCATAAATACATACATAATTCAGCTATCACCGCCATGTATATATACGAAAACTTAAAAGTTTATTAAAACCAACACTTTTACACAGTACAGTACGTCATATTTCAAGTTCGTGCATAAGCTAGATGCCGTTGAATAACTAAGATAATGCCATTTTTAAATTACGAAAGTATAACATACACATTTGAGTACATCATAGCCACGTCTAGAAATTAAACAATCAAAAGCAGTATTCTCTGGCCCATATCATCTTACTCAGGGTACACTGATAATATTTTAACATGTGAAATATAAAGCGAAAGCCTTCGTCGTTCAAGGTGTAGGTTGCGCTTCCAGGTATGCGATTAAACAGCACGGAGGTAAATTAGCTCGAACAGCCCAGGAAAAGGTTGGCTGGAAGCCTGCGCCTAGGTGTCTTGTTTCGGGCGTTGAACTCGTACATGGACGATCCATTCAGCAGGTAGATGAGATCTGTAAAGGGGAGCAGTTAGTGGCCCTATATTCGCAGGCGGAATCACGATGGTTCACTGCGAACCCTTGGAAAGCTTTTCTAAATGACTGCATATACATGTGTAATAAGAACATTCAGATATGTTACACTTGACCTATACTTCCGGTCACCGACTCCTCACACCCACCCAACTCAGAAAACACGAAACCATCTCCCATCATACATTGCTCCACCAAGGGGCGGGTTTCATGGTTCTGCCCAACCCCCTCCCCCCAAACATTTTAAAAAATAGCGAGTACCATCAAAAGATCGCAGCTAGGTAGCCGATTAGCATTAGGTACTGTATCGGCATCTCCTAAGTGAGGAACGCGTTTGTTTGATGTTTAGCAGAGTGGCTGTTTGTAGTCACTACGGGGAGCCCCACAGAACAGGATTCCTCAGTTAGCTCCTCGTTTAACTCCTAGTTTAAGCTAACCCAGCTAACTGAGAAATCCTTCTTTGTGGAACACCCACCCCCAGGATGCGTTGAATGGTGGTAAATACTGCAACCAGGTCCACTTACTTTAAATGTTGCATCTGTCGTGATTAAAATAAATCTTTTACCTTACTCGTACTGCCTGTGGCATGTATCACAAAGTAGGATTTCTTGCTTAGCTGGATAACTTGTTGGATTTAAGGTTCCCCAGTATGGACTTTATCTTCGTTTACATTTACATTTACAGTATTTGGCAGACGCCCTTAGCCAGAGCGACTTACATAAGTGCTTTAAGACGCTGCGATGAATTTTCCCGATACTAGCTCAATAAGGACCCAGGCTATGAATACCATCTATCTGAATGCTCTGTAAATATGGACTTTATCTTCGTTCATGTACATTTAGCCAAGACCACCTCAAATCTGACACGTTATCTTGATAAACCAGAAATCCTGCTTCATGATACAGGCCCCTGCATTGTACTATAGACTTCCAAGTCGTTTGGGTAGAAACAGCTAGGGTTTGTCTGGATACTGCTGGTCAGCAAAGGATCTTGTTTAGACGTGTAGGTAAGTTGGTTGACACTCACCTTTGACTTGAAAAGCAGCCATGACTCCACCTTGCATGCCTTTGAAATCATTGGCTACAGGTTTGGGGAAACCATTGTCCATTGATTTAAGGTCACCACTGTAGCTACAGGATCAGCGAGAAAGGCATTGTTAGCAGCAGGTAAATTGAGGTCAATACAGGTGATACAAGCCTGAGATCAAAGTTTGCTGGTGCCAGTTCTGTCCACAGTGCAGGAACTTTCCGCTGTTGAGCGTAAATAAGTTTTAGGACAAACCTGTAGTATTGGTCATTGACGAAGATCAGTGTCTTTTTGGTTTGTGTGTTGTACACAGCAGCGGTGATTTTCGTAATCCTGGCTGGCAGACCAATCTGACTGAGGCTTCTTGGGTAACCTGCAGCGATGTCGTAGCCGGACAGAGCCCAGACCTTATCGTCTGCAAATCAGGAGAACGAAAACTGTAAGATTTCCTTAACAGTACATGTAAAATCAACATGGGTTACTGAAGCGTTTTGGTTCTCCTGCAATTCACCTTTGAAGAGGAACACCCTGTCCAGGCTGGGATTCTCATAGGCAGCATCGATGTTGTTGGGAACTTCTGGCCAGAAGCTTGAGATGAGGTGCAATTCTTGCTGGTTGCTCTGGGGCAAACTACGCCAGAAGAACCTGAGGAGGAGGAGAAGGAGGAAGATAGTTTCCTCTACTGCACTACACCCCGGAGATGAAGCTTCATGCACAATATAATATTTAATCGGTTAAAAGCGTAACTTCATACATTTATTAGTACTTGACCTTAAATGGCTCATGTTCTAGGAGATGTTTAGCAGGTACTTGGTCTCAGAATTGAATCGTACATACGTGTCTTTAAAGAACATCATCTCTCCACGCAGAGATGTGACAGCGTCCAGGACCAGGTTGGGGTCGCAAGCGTCAGGTGTTTTAGGGGGTGGTACTGGACCTTTTCCTCCCACACCTGGTGACCAGAAACAATCAGTGAGCCTGTAGCACTTTACATCGAGGACAATTCAGCACAACTGACGCATTGTGGTTTCATGTTACATGGCTCACCGTAAAGTGACTGTATTCCCTTCACGTCATCCAAGGGAAGAATGAAGGTGCTTGGATCTCTGTAGCTGTATATTGGGTACATAAGAGCCCCAGGGTCCGTGGAGTGAGACAGGCCAAGGGCGTGGCCAAATTCATGGGCTGCCACCATGAACAGATTGTACCCTGGAAGAAAATGAGTCTCGGTGAAGAAACTTATCCCTCCCGAGACCTCATCGGAATTTCCCGTGTTCCTGGTCCTCAAAGGGGGTTCCTGACCGGAAATGCTCACCTGCTGTAGTGCGAGAGGTAAAAGTCTCATCCTCGTCGAAATGAGTGTCGCCCCCAAGGCCCGCGGAAGGTGCAAAAGCGTGAGCCAGGGTGCCCTCGGGTCCGTCAAATGGGTAAGCGTCTCCATGCTCTATTGGCAGAAATGCAAATGATCTCAATGCCTTTTCATTGGGAAGTTAATGCACAGGGGCAGCCGGCAGCTGTTGACATTCATACCTCTGCGGCCGAAGGAGATCATGATGTCGGCCACACCGGAGTTGATGCGTGTGAATTGCAAAGGAGTGACCTTGGCCCAGACTTCAAGGGCGTCCTTTAGGACCTGGTCCACTTCGGACGGAGACAAGTCAGGTGTGTAGTTCTCGATTCTGGAAGATGAGACGCAAACTCATGTGTGAGCAGCTCAGATCACACCTGGGCCTCCTCAAAGCTCCTCAGTCACACACTGACACTGGGGCCTCACTCACCTGTAAGTCACCTTGTTGTTGGGCCACTTTAGATTCCCTGGAAAGGTGGTGTACTCGCCCATATCTGGGACCCCGCAACGCGGTTTATTCATCACCTCCAGTGTTTTCTCATCCAGCACGCCTGACACCTCGAGCCTGAAGAACTGCTGCATCTCCCTCAGCTTCAGGTTGAACGGACTCAAGCGTCGATTATTTGGGGAGGACGCATTTGCATTTTTCAGGTCGAAGAACTTCTCCAGATAATCCTAAAAGAGCAATAAAAGTATGTTAGAAGCGAGATGAAAATCTGTTCCAGGTGCGCGTATATATAAGGTATCCATGAAACGGGCGAGATGGAAGCCTTACCTCAGCAAAGCTGGCGTTGGACCCCGGTGGCAGGGGGGCAGAGCGTGCCGCGACTGCCAGACAGGCGAAGACGCACAGTGTGCTGGCCCTCATGTCTCCTGACAGGTGCTGGATCGCCGCTGTGCCACCCCCAGGACGCTGTCCCCTCATAAATACAACACCCGTCGCATTGAGCAACCTGTTGAGTCACCTGTCTGTAAATGACTTTACGAAAGTGCCGGAAGGGGCTACTGTGAAGAAAGATGTTGTTGACATGATTTTATTTCCTTCTTACTCATTCGCTGCATTATTTACATAATGGGACTCGGGGCAAGTCACAGTAGCTGGCCATAGATATGTTCTTTTGGTGCCTGTGTTTCTCGTTTCACTGTGTTACAATCGTTATTCGATTGTAAATATGTCTTTTTCGAGGTGATATCAAAGCCCCGATCTTAAACTGCGGTTTACTGCCCACTGCGAGCAGATTTGCAACTTTTGGCCAATCTGCCTGACATTAGCTACTTACAAAGGCAGTCTGCTTTGTGTTCATCCCCCTGGACTCAAAACAAAACAAGTCCAGTGGGCTTTATTGTCATACTATCCATATACAGGTACACAGAAACCCCCCCCCCCCCCCCAGGACTGCGGTGTGACATACAAACGGCAGTGACAGGGGAGGGTTTCCATAGGACTTAAAGTGCAAAACACAGGATAGGGCAAAACAGGGGGGCTGGACACAGGGGGGCTGGACACAGGGGGCCTGGACACAGGGGGCCTGGACACAGGGGGGCTGGACACAGGGGGGCTGGACACAGGGGTTTATAAGCCCAATGAAATGTGGATGTATGTAAACAAAGACAGCTGCATGACAAAGCAGAATAAATGCAGTGGCTAAAAAAGAACAATACATTTCCTATTATCTAAATAATAATAGAATAATAGTAACAATAAGTTAAAGTGGTACGTAGTGAAAAGTTAATTCTCTGTATAAAACAAAGTGTGATCAGCGATTGCTCTGTGATGTCCCACGGGTCGCCTGTCATGTAGTAATATTTAGGTTATAATAACAGTTCTAATGACGCTCGGGGTGTTATGAACGTGCTGAGTCATGGATTCGTCATTAAGGATTCACCCAGAAAATGATGGAATCTCCGTCTCTTATTGCAGCGTTTGTGTTCCTGTGGGACAGAACAACCATTGTGTCTGTTGTTACAATCATCCGCTCATCCAGTCACAATGTAGGGCTTGGGATCCTTTTGTGTTGTAGTGATCTTCCATTTGTGTTTCCAAATCCAGAAAGCCTGTTCTCTCATGTTCTCTTGAATGTGTGTGTGTGTTTTTTTTGTTGTTGTTGTTCTTGTTGCAATAGGTACCGTGAAGATTTTTAAGCATTTAAAAAAAGTTCCCATTTCTACAGTATGTCACAATCCAGCCTAAAGCACGTGAACGACCGCATTTCCTATTTAAAAAGTCTGTCCGAAGTTATCGTCCTTATTACTCGCATGCTATTTGATTTTTGCTCTGCGGATCAACAGCAGCGTTGGACCAATTTCTGTGACGCCGCCTTTGCATGTAATCACATATCAAGCCTAATTTCTAATCGTTCATTAAAGCTGAAGCTCAGTGCAGTGTGTGCGCATTGCGTAGTTCTATGAAGTATTACATGAAATGACAACAGTCTACTTATATACATGAAGATGGGAAGCAGCTTTCTAGCACGGCTGCAATGGATGGAGTCGGCCTGAAAAGCGAAGAACCAGAACTGAACATGATGCACCTTCAGTTGTTCTTGGTTCTCAGACACGAGGGGAAGAATCACACCCCATGCAAGGTTTGGACATATCGTTTCCACACAGGCAGGCCACTGGCGTGTTTTGCTGCGGGTGCAGATACGGAATTGTTCTGGTGGTTATCCGCAGTTTCCTCACATTGCACTTGGTTCTCATCTGTTATCAAACTCACAACCTGGTTAAGTAAACACACCGTTTCGGCAAAGACGAGCAACGCGTTTGCCAACACTGCAGATCTCTCAGCTTTGTCCAAGGAGTTATTTAAGAAATATGCTGCACTGGACCGTTGTGAAAGAATGTGAAATAAAAAATCTTACCTAACATTGATGCAGGATACTGCCTGATCCATCAACAAACTGCTGTTAAAACTGTGTAGCAAAACATTCGGTCAAAATGATTTCAGCTTTATATAGCGAACATAAAGCAATAAGTACAATGTTTGAACTTGCACAGTTACAGACGTAACTGAATGTCCAGCATTAATCTGGACCAGCACTGTCAGACACACAGTGACCAGAAGTCACCTGCAGCCAGGAAGTTAAGAAAAGAGGATATTTAATCATCTGGGCAGAAGTGAAAACATCTATGTACAGAATCTTGTATTCTTACTTTGCATTCATCCATCAAACCAGCCATACGTACTCTAACACCTTATCCTGTTTACGGTGGTGGGAATTCACATTCCGAATTATTTGTTCGATGCTTTCTCCCAAGTATGGGAGATTTACTTATCTATGATGTTTCCTTAGAAGAGTGCTGTCACATTGGATTACGCTCCCACTTGAAGATACCTATAGAACGTCTCATATGCACGTGACTAGCTGAACATCTCAGGCTGGTTACCCCAACTCTCCGTGTGCAATACTGTCAGTGTGTTTATGCGGAGACTCTGCCCCCGAATGAGTCACTCAGGGTAACCTGAGACCACAGAACCAAGGAGAACACAGGTTCGGGCCTTGACGTGATTCCACGTCCATCGTAGGCCCTCTTCCAACACCCAACGCCTCCCCTTAAAGTACTAAAATGCTTAAATCTCCTTGCTTCGTTTCCACACCCAGCAGGTCTGATGGTTAATTATCTCACAATCTGCTTCGGTAACCAGGCCCCAGTGCGGTTTTGCCCATTGACCACTAACGCCATGGTTGATGTGTACTACCACACCAAGCAGAATGACCCATTCACTCTTCTCCTTTCGTTTATATGTTTCATTTATATAACGTGCTTGTGCAGATAAACCATACAGCTCAGGTGCCTTTGATCTTGGTCCTCCTGGTTTCCGCAGCTCTGCTTTTTCATGTTTTCATGATTTCAATCCTATGGGCAGTACATTCCAACACTGTATGAGTAACACACTGATGACATAGTCAAGTGCAGATAATTCCAGGGTGTTGAATGTCCTTTATAGTGGGATTGCCATGGGGAAATTCCCCCACACTCTTGGTCACAAGACGTCTAGGTAGAGTCAGAAAGAGCAGCCACTATCAAGGTTAAATTTAGTGGTGGGGTTGGCGTCTTACCTGATGGATGTAGCGAAAGATCACGCAGTATCCCTGTTGGATCCTTCTTGTTGTCCAGGTTTGAATCTGAGGAAACTATCCCAGGGATCTGGGTTTAACAAAATCAGCAGATCATTTATTCAAAATGACATGACTCAGGTTCTGCAGTTTGAAGCACCGAATACACCTGGGCCTCTGGAGGTACCTTGGAGTAATAGGTAGTGGCAGCTTGTCGATGTGAATCTGAGATGAAGCCGTCATCACTCTTTTGTCCCCACCGGGGGCAGAGGAGAGCCCAGCATCCATCAGCACCCTTAAAAACCGGCTTCCCATAGGAGACTGAACGCTGAACAGGCTGCACCCTAACCCTAACCCTAACCCTAACCAGCACACGCCATGCCCAGAAAGACACCGTCGAGAAAATTTCAATCAGTGCTACAAGTCAAACTGACTCAGGGCCAGTGCAAAGTAACAATTAAAAAAGAATTACATGCAATCTGGACACATTTGTATGTTTTAGCGCCGTTACTCACCATTTCGTAAAAGGCCTCAAGGAAATGAAGACATACACATGTGAAGACATACTAATTATTGCACTGGCCAAGAGTAGTGTTCAACATCACAAATTTTTCTTTTTACAGTTTGGACACTTGAAAATATTCAATTCAATTTTATATCTATAGTGCATTTTCACAACATTACATTGTCTCAAAAGCCCTTTACATTATCCCAGCCCAAAGACCCCAGTGAGCAAGCCAAAGGCGACAGTGGCAAGGAAATACTCCCTAGGAGGAAGAAACCTTTGGAGGAACCAGAGTGAAAGGGGGAGCCCATCCTCCAGGGGGCAGCAGGGGAAGCCCTAACCCTAACCAGATTCAAAGGGGGAGCCCATCCTCCAGGAGGAGGTAGAGGAAGTCCAAAATAGCAAAGTCCCAATTTATAAAGTTACATTTGTATAATAAGATCCGGACCCCCCACAACCTGAAAATGGATAAAGGAAAGGAAATTGTGCATTGTCCGGGTATAAATGCGGAAGGTCCAGCTGATGTCAGGACAGGCATGTGAGGAAGCTGCTTCCTTCGGCGGGATGGAGGGGTGGTGCAGTCCAGCAGTAAGCAGGTGAGGATGGCAGATATGTCAGGCTGGATGGGCAGCCAGAGACCTGCCCACCATCGGGAGCTCCAAGGCAGAGAACTGCCCACCATCAGGAGCTCCAAGGCAGAGAACTGCCCGCCTTCAGGAGCTCCAAGGCAGAGAACTGCCCGCCTTCAGGAGCTCCAAGGCAGAGAACTGCCCGCCATCAGGAGCTACAAGGCAGACACCTGCCCGCCATCAGGAGCTCCAAGGCAGAGAACTGCCCGCCTTCAGGAGCTCCAAGGCAGAGAACTGCCCCCCATCAGGAGCTACAAGGCAGACACCTGCCCGCCATCGGGAGCTCCAAGGCAGAGAACTGCCCACCATCGGGAGCTCCAAGGCAGAGAACTGCCCACCATCGGGAGCTCCAAGGCAGAGAACTGCCCGCCTTCAGGAGCTCCAAGGCAGAGAACTGCCCACCATCAGGAGCTACAAGGCAGAGAACTGCCCGCCATCAGGAGCTCCAAGGCAGAGAACTGCCCGCCTTCAGGAGCTCCAAGGCAGAGAACTGCCCGCCTTCAGGAGCTCCAAGGCAGAGAACTGCCCGCCTTCAGGAGCTCCAAGGCAGAGAACTGCCCGCCTTCAGGAGCTCCAAGGCAGAGAACTGCCCACCATCAGGAGCTCCAAGGCAGAGAACTGCCCACCATCAAGAGCGCCAAGGCAGAGAACTGCCCGCCTTCAGGAGCTCCAAGGCAGAGAACTGCCCCCCATCAGGAGCTCCAAGGCAGAGAACTGCCCGCCTTCAGGAGCTCCAAGGCAGAGAACTGCCCGCCATCGGGAGCTCCAAGGCAGAGAACTGCCCGCCTTCAGGAGCTCCAAGGCAGAGAACTGCCCGCCTTCAGGAGCTCCAAGGCAGAGAACTGCCCACCATCAGGAGCTCCAAGGCAGAGAACTGCCCACCATCAAGAGCGCCAAGGCAGAGAACTGCCCGCCTTCAGGAGCTCCAAGGCAGAGAACTGCCCCCCATCAGGAGCTCCAAGGCAGAGAACTGCCCCCCATCAGGAGCTCCAAGGCAGAGAACTGCCCGCCTTCAGGAGCTCCAAGGCAGAGAACTGCCCCCCATCAGGAGCTCCAAGGCAGAGAACTGCCCGCCTTCAGGAGCTCCAAGGCAGAGAACTGCCCGCCATCAGGAGCTACAAGGCAGAGAACTGCCCACCATCAGGAGCTACAAGGCAGAGAACTGAACAGTGCATCAATAAAACTGTGTTACTAATAAATGAAATTATGAGTTATCTTGCAGTGCAGTATGGAGAGGAGGAGACTCCAGCAGGTCTAATTAACTATGGCAGCTTAACTAGGCAATAGAGGTGGGGGTCACGGGCAGGAGGAATCTCTGAGCACCAGCATTTCAATGACACATGGGGCACGTGCAGCCATACCTTGGGGGGGGGGGGGGGGGTGGTGTCTGACGTTTGGAAAGAGGCACGTTGGCCCCCGTGTTTGGAGCGCGCCATGCCATGTGCTACTCTGCTGTCTGACCAGCAACATGCTTGTGCAATTCTCAGATGGCTTCTGTTTACAGAACAGAGTTTACAGCCTAACCCAAATGTTTGTAACCATCTAAACAGGATGTGTGGGTGAAAACCCAGGAGATTCCAATGCTCGGGCTGCAGAAGCACAGTCACTGCGACTCATGGCGTCTCCTGTATGTGGATATCATGGAAAATCCTCCCACTGGCGTCCACAATAGTGCGGAAACAGGTGCGAGCCTCTGGGGAGAAAGGACAGCTCCAACTACGCAAATTTCGATTAAAACTACGGTATTTCCAAAGATCCCCAATTCGGTGAAGGAATGTGATGTTTCAATGAGAACGAGCGGGTAGAAAGGACTAACTCAATGACAATGATGAATTATAAGGACAGTCAACTATGAAGGACACAGACAGGCTCATCAAGGTTGGAATGAGGAAGGGACTGGACCAGGCTCCGCAAAGGTCAGCCAATCACAAGACTAGCTGAAGCTGTTACAGCTGCAAAGGGTGGACCAACGCCATATTGAAGCCTATATGTATTAAGAACGGGATGTCATTGAAGTTAAAATTGAGTGACAGAAGCTATTGGGTTTTTCCTGCAGTTTTTAATACTGTTAAAATTATATATATATATATATATATATATATATATATATATATATATATATATATATTTAATCATTAAGAGTATTAAGCATTGGTGTAAATTACGGGGAGGGATGGGAAGGTTGTAGCCCCCCCCTAATAAATCAAAACCAGCTAATGCAACCCCTCCAATAATCATGTTTCTCTCGTAATGGGTGGACACCTCAACCCCCCCCCCCAATGTTCCAGCCAAAGTTACACCCTTGGTATTAAATGTATTAAAAGTACAGCAGACACAATGGACGTGGCAGCATGATGACCCTGATGGGATATGTGATTGGGCGGTGACTGGGTGGGGGTGGGTGAATGCATCAGGCACGCTGAGGCCATTTACCTGCAGCCTACCCCCCCCCCCCCTCCGCCCCGCCACATGTGAGCCAGCACTGATGACACACGTTGTTCAATATAGATAGTTGCCCAATATCCTTCCATTTTACAAGAGACCTGTTGCAATAGGGCCAAGAATCACTATGGTCGACACACTGCTGCCTGTGGCTGCTTCCTGTGGCACTGACTGCAATATCAGAGCACTGGGGGGCATTTGGGAACAGCTAATTTAAGGAGGGGGGCATCAAATGTGAAGCCAGGTTTATGAGCCTTGAAAGCAATCAGTGTCTCTCCATCTTTCTCTTATAAAGTAATCAGTGTCTCTCTATCTCTCTCATGCACAGTTATCATGTCTCTACATCCTTCTCTTTTAAAGTTATCAGTGTCTATCCATCCTTCTCTTTTAAAGCAATCGGTGTCTCTCCATCCTTCTCTTTTAAAGCAATTGGTGTCTCTCCATCCTTCACTTTTAAAGCAATCGGTGTCTCTCCATCCCTCTCTTTGTCATTCCGTGACATCAGCCTCACTTGGCATCCTTTGCTTCTTTATGGTCCTACATCTCGCAGTAGCTGTGTCCTCCTCTAGGGGGAGCAGTGAGCAGGCTAATTCATTAACACTCAGCCTTTCCAAACCATTCCTGCACCAGGTATTAGAAGCCCTATTTACATTTATCAGTGTTTGACAAAGGTGGAGCTCTGTCAATATCCTACAGAAACAAACAAAATGACATCAGCTGAACAACACAGCCTCCGGGTCTGACTCTCCAGGACCCTTAAATAAGAGCTATTTTAATATTACTAACAACATTAAAATAAAGTAACACATTGAATTAAGTCAGTATTTCCCAACCTGGTCTTCAGGGACAGGCCAGACGATCCACATTTTTGCTTCCTCCCAACCCCCTGCCAGACAGTCTACATTTTGGAAGTTGGCAGGGAGCAAAAACATGGACCGTTGGCGGGTCCCTGGGGACTGGATTCGGAAACTCTGATTTAAGTGCAGTCATCCGGTGTGAATCTTTGGGGAATTTCTGTTTCAGCACCTTGAGGTTTTGGCCCCACAGAGTGGGAACGATGGCGATGCAATCGACATCCCTAAACACATGAGGAATGGTCTATGCCATGTGGTATTTAGCAACTACGACCTGCCAGCCATGCAGTGTCTGTAACTCACCCAGGCTACACCTGCTGATGCGTTTCTAGCTTACCCAGAAGACCACTACATCCTGTGGGTCTAACTTTCCGAGTTATGAAGACTCAGAAAGTCCACAGGATGTTATGAGTCCTTGCATAGTGTTTAAAAGATACCTCCAACCAGCTGCAAGCTGAAACATCAGCCTCTGCCACCGCCAAATGCCGGCGGGGATACAGGGGCGGGGCCATAGAGGCATTGGCCTCAGCTGATTGGCCCATGGAGTGGCCCCTCCCCTGTCATTCACCAATTCAAAACATAGCATTGGCTAATGATATGGCTAGCCTCTCTGTATGAATGACAGCTCCTCTTACCACCCAAAATTTCCTAGAATCGCCCCTGCTCGAGGGATAGAGGGGATTTACATACATTTCCAGTCAGTGTTTCCTTGAAGATCTTACGGTAAGATCTTAATAGTAGAGAAATCACAGTGCATTCCTGGTGAAGAACGTCTGTCTAGGTGTTGCAAGGCTCATAGACCTTGGTGATGATCCTTCCAAAACTTCTCTTCAGCATCACTTCCAAAATTCATGTTTGGATCTCGACTTACTGAAAAAGACACTTAAGCCCTCCCAGAACTGAACTAGTGCTCAACTGCATGCACCTATGTAACGATGACCCGGATTTCTAAACTGTCCTGTCACTTTACAGAGTGTCTGCAGTCCTTCACCGTCCTGTTGCTCTAGATGGAAATGGAAATCGTAGCACAAGGAAAAGGTGCCCTGAATCTCAAATACACCAATAGATTTGTTACTCAATTCCATAAAACAGTCTCTTCTAATTAGGTTGTTCCTAAAAAATACCCTGAGTCATTCCCTTAAAAGCTGCTGGGAACACGCCCAGTCTGCTATGGGTAAGTGTGCAACAAGCGTCAGCATGATAAAGCACTTTAACGGAAAAGGTGTCTTGCCAAAAGCACAAAAAGACCCGCTGGAAAAGAAAAAAAAAAAAAGCACATAGCCTTGTGGGAGGAGTGACGACAGAAAAACACCAGGATCGAGGAAGACAGACAGACGCAGGCGGCAAGCCAAATATTCCCAGAAGGCTTCCTACGTACCTGATAGGGCGGGGTTTTCAGAACAGGGAACAAGCGGAGAGGCAGTTAAGCGGGTCCGGAGGATAAACCAGTCAAGAAACACTAAAGTACACATAGTTGGAATCACGGGGGAGCTAAGGACACAGGCTCCCTCGAAAGCCTCCCCTGAGACGTTTGGGGCGGCTCTAAGATATTGTCCACTTTTGTGTTGTAGGTTATATTTTGTTTTCTGCACATTAAGGTTCCTGAAAAGAAAATGCGTTTATTCGTTCATTACGTTTCATTTTCCGAACATGTCTCCACTAATAATTATTCTGTGGTCTATTCCTTCCGTGGCCACGCATGCGTGGCGGCGCTGCACTCGAATTCCTAGATTTACGTGGCCACCCGACCTTCTCCGTCGTTGAGTGGACGTGGTGTTTGAATGGAAGTCGATAACTAAGAAACGAACAGTGTTTGTGTCCAGTATTTCCGGGCGGTTTACGAATAGTCATAATGCTCTAATACGATATGCAGACGCCTCTCTATGTGGCGGAAATACACACGCAATCTAAGATTCCAAGTAGTGTCCCTTGCTATATAACAAGCGGGTCTGCATCAAGGATACATTTCGGTGCATAATCAATAATAAATTTCCAGCCGTGTATGTGACGACTCGATGAAATTGCGGGTGACATGTTATCGTAATCATCGGTTGAATTGGTTAAGCATAATTCGGCTACTCCATATTTAGAAACCAATTAAACGCTAACCCTGCTTGGACCCCTAATAGGGTGGATAAAACCGGCATCTTTATCCAACAATTCATGCTTCAGTCCGATTGAGATTAAAATGAATCATAGGTAGCCGATTGAAACAGAGCAAAATGTTGTAAATTAGAGAGACATACATTTGAATAGCAGTTGACTGAGCAGTATGTAGCGCTGTATCGGCGTCTCTCCCCGCGCCCGGAAGGCTGTGGGTTCACATCCTAAGGTCTGTATTGAGTATCCTTCTCATTGCTGAGCCCTTGAGCAAGGCTCTTAATCCTAGCCCTTTAAACCCAAAAAATCTTTCATGGGGAGTGTGAAAACCCTTGAAATTCGCAAATTGTAATCTTAATTGAATATTTATCGTGTGTTAATTTCATCCGACAAAGACTGCTGGTCAGACAAAACGGCACGTGTATAACGGTACATATGGCTTCTGTGCGACTTGTTGTGCGTTTCTAGGAATAAGACTCTCCCCCTTCCAAGCAAGACAATTTGTGCGGTTATCAAGCACCAGCAGCCCGATTTCAGTCAATTCACCGGTTATTTCTATTCGTGTTATTTCTATTGCAAGTGTGACTCACTCGTTAAAAAAAACAACGTGGGGGAAGCCGTCTGCCGCATTCTAGTGTAGCTGGGCTTCCCCGTCCGCCTACGTGAGGTTAGGTGTCTCGAGTCCAATTCATACTGAAAATCTGGAACAGATGTCATGTATTTTTAGAAGCACATGAACTCTGCAGCCGACGGGTGTTTGGACCGTACTGGATGAGGGGCTCCCGGCTTTGATCACACTCCGTCTTCGTCCTATCTTACCTTGGGTTCATTAGTTACTGCGTATGTTGCTGAATACCAAGTGTAATTATTTGCTTGATTAGAGCGGGTATGAAGTGTATTTATCATTTACGTGATCAGAGCGTGTCTATAAAACCTGAAATCTGACGACCAGTGTCAAGGGGTATCGACTTTTAAAGTGGACTAAGATAATTCAGTAGGACAGGATGAGACGTACGCTGCTCCCGTTTGGATTCAGCCTGGCATTTGAATTTTAGCTTCAGATGTTGTGTCGCTGAAGGTAGACATCCATGTGATTAATGAAGGTAAACGGTATTATTTGAAGACGTGAGGTACATGTTGCCTTGACTTATTATGGGCTGTCCCATTTGGGAAAACACGCCTAATTACAGCTAACGCCACAGTTCAGTCACCAGCCAGTACAATTGGTTCAGATCACAGCATTGTGCAATTTGTTTCTTGAGCCAGAGTTCTTATTTACGCCATACACAAAGCGTGCGGAGTGTGGAAGGCAGGACTACCATGAAATGACAACCAGCATACCTGAGGTCGGCCCAGAAAATTTCTTCGGTAAATACAAGCAGGCGTCAAATAAAAATCAGTCCAGACATCTGCATCGGAAGACTAAAATCCACTACTAAGCAACAATGAAAGCAAAATACAAAATCCGTAAACATAGTTTCCTTCTGTTATTCAATCGAACGGATAATAGCTTACAAAATCTCCCGTGTGGTTGTATGCTTTTGCGCATTGGCGTCAGCGTCACTGTTCACAGCAAGACCACGGGGGGAAAATAAACCAGATCTAATGTTAATGAACCTCGAAAGAGGAGACCCCGCTCGGCTCCAGCCTAACTGAGCTCCTCTGTGCCGCCAAGGCCCCAGGGACCGTGCAGACTGGCGTCGCCTTCATGGCGTCCAGCTGTCTGTCGGCGTCGCTACGAGCGGCGGCTGGTTAGCGCTGGCAGGTCCCGGCTCGACAGCTCAGCTCCTCCACCTGTGCTCGGTGTGCACCATGGGCCACACACTGCACAGGAACTGGACAGGGGGCATCCCAGTCTCTCATTATTATCATTAACAGAAAACAGGTTAGCACAAGGCTTTGATCATGCTGCCATCTGCTGTTTGTATCGTGAACTGCATCCTGATAATACCAACCTTCACTTTGGGTCTTCGTCTGAGGTATGTGGCCCTCGTCTGGAGGCTAAGGAAGGGCAGACGGTTTTTTGTCAGGTGGGGTGAGTAATTTCAGGTGAACACTGACCGTTCAGCCCCCCCCCCCCCTTGTTTTACCACGGCGTGTCAACCATTTGTGGAGGAGCACTGGTATCGATGAAGGTTTGCCGTTGTCACGTTTTACCTCAGGAGGACGTGCAGGTGTGAGCCCAGGCCTGTCAGGATGTGCCACCAGGCATGGAACTGGGTAACTGCCCCGATCAATGGGGGCAGGTTCTGGCGGCTCGCCCTGTAGAAGGGCCAGATCCATAACCAAGCATGAGATCAAAATAAACTACTCCGTCCCCGAGATTTAGTAAAGACTCCATTTAAAGAAAATGACCGGCTGCGCGTTGCCAGGGAGACACCTTGACCCTGCCGTCACTTGGGTCTCTCTGAGGCCAATCGTCCCGTGATTAGCTCTGACAGATAACCAATCAGATTGCTGAGAAGGTGGGTCCGAGCAACTAGAGGACCCACTCCTGCAATCTGATTGGTTCTCTCTCTGAGCCAATCATTTTTCGTTCTGCCCTCACGCAAGTAAAACTCCAAGCAGCATCTCAGGTCCCCTACCTCAGTGTGTTGCACAGCAGGTTGTCCACGTTCCAGAAGACGAAGCCCAGGAAGAAGACGGCCAGTGAGGCGTAACACAGGGATCTATGCCACGGGTACACCCTGCCAGGGCCGGGATGAGGACAAGCATTTATTTACACCTGTCATCCAGCAGCTGCACATAAAAGGAACATAGCCCTCCTGGGGCCAGGAGGCACCACTGCGCCCCCTGCTGGTCGGCATTGGAAATACAGCTCAGCCACTTACCATGTGACTATGTAGACAGACCGCAGGACCAAACAGCCCACCAGTATTCCATACATGACCTGAGGGGAGGGGAGGGGGGGGGGGGGTCTCCATTACACAAAGCAGTTTAACAAACGCCAAACGGACTGATCCATCGGCCTCAGCTCTGCCCTCAGACGCAAAAGCCTCACTTTTCAAAGTGTCTTCAAAGCACTCGCCATCTATAAACTTGCAGTCTAAAGTGTTCATTTTTTATTTTGTAACACCTTTCACAACAGTATCACCTCAAGGGACTTTGACACGATTGTGCGGCAAGCGGTTACTACATTGTTTATTCAGAATGGTGCATGAATCCCGGGAAAAGGGAAAGACAATGCCAGAACACAATAGAGGAGAGAGACCTCCAAGGTTGACCGGCTTTCTAACATCATAGAAATCAGGGAAAATGAGCCTGAAGTGAGGCGTAAAGTTCATCAGTAAACAAACCCCCATGCAGGCCTGTGTGAGCGGGAGGCTCGTAGGTCACACCCACGGTGTCGGAGCTCAAGACCTTTAAAATTACCCAGCAGCACTCAGAACAATCTGCCCTAAGGCCTGGACTGTCATTACTGGGCAGACGCTATTCCAGGGGCATTGCTAGACGTAAAGCACTACTGGGGCTCAGCCCACCTTCAACTCTACGTTACCCATACGATTATTCTTGAAAAGTCTTTTTAAAAAATGCAAGATTTTACTGCGGCACAGTACATAAATACTGAGGCACGTGACCCAGTAAAAGGGTTCTAACACACCCATGCACTATTCCTCTGTATGAACATAGAGTACAGTAACGCCTTCAAGTCCTGGCTGGGGTTTGCTGTGCATCCTTGTCTCAGCTACCAGCCACCCTCACGTGTTAAGTGTAAGCTCTTGGTGACCATGAAATCCTGTACGTTTCGCACAATGACTTTTAAACTTTCCAGTGCCGTTAATTTTGCATTTGTCCAAACCAAAATGTACTACTCCCAGTGTGTACAATAGTAACTTTGTACATACAGGGACATAATTTAGATGGTTTGTATATTATATTATAAGAAGGATTCACAGGAAATGACAAAGTAATGTGACACGCAAAGTGCACAGCACAGTTTAGAAATCGGTAATAGCCAGAATAAGACCAAAAGTCTATCAGGCTGATATAGCTTGAGGCTTGGGACTGCCCATCATCAGCGAATCCTCACCCTTGTGAATGTGTTGCTGTATTACCGGGGGGGGGGTGACCCACCTCCTTTAGTATCAGACAATAGGTAAAAACAGACTGTCCTCAAAATTCGCAGCTCACTGACCTGATGAAACACCGGCTCTTTCCACTGCAAGTACACCTAAGAGGAAAAGGCTGTGCGTTAGTTACCTTAATACACACAAAAGGGGACGGTCACGGCTGCGGACTGAGAATCAGACAGACGTTAAATCACAAAGCATTAAGTGCATAGGGTTATCTGCAAGTGTAACAGCAGAGTTAATTATCACGAACACTCAAGTGAAAGGAACTGTCAAAGGGCAGTTACACGGCTGAAAATTTCAGTCATACCTATGAGAATTATAATAAAAAATGAAATGTACTCAATTGAAATGCCGGTGAAGTTGGCATACTCACCACAGTAACAGCAATGCTGAATCCT
Organism: Brienomyrus brachyistius; assembly: GCF_023856365.1. Taxonomy (NCBI): domain Eukaryota; kingdom Metazoa; phylum Chordata; class Actinopteri; order Osteoglossiformes; family Mormyridae; genus Brienomyrus; species Brienomyrus brachyistius. Next base: position 3,639,213 of record NW_026042310.1, read on the forward strand.
GCCAAAACTACGATTGGAATGTAATTTATAGAGTTCTCCTGCTTGAAACATTCGTATCTGCAATACAGACAAAATCCGTAAAGGAACAGCCTTGGACGAGAACGCCCCCCGGAATGTGAAAAAGCGGACGACGTCTCGCCACTAGATGGCAGCGAAAGCACGTAAACAAAGCTGTCATGTGATCGGTTTGCCACCGACTGCTGCAATATGCGATTTCACGCCGCACACGTTTCGCAGAACTAACTAGTCGAATCACCTTAGCAATAGGGAACCTCTGGTATGTCGTGGTACGTTTCCGTGGGAGCAGATGGAGGCATTTGCCAGTGGTTTTAAGTTCCACAGTGGGGTAACTGCTAGCGAGCTACACGAGGACGATCAGATCTGAATGTGTCTGCGATAGTCAGCCTTTCTGCCACCTTCTCGGGGGGCATCTCTGCTAATCGGCGGGGTTGTGTGGGCAGGCAGACGGTCACACTCACAGGCAGTAGACAAAGATGCAACAGCTGTAGATCATCGGCAGCTCGTCGAGTAACTGCAGCACGGAGGGAGCGAGAGGGAACACAAAAGAAATGAACAGGCACACCCCACAGCCAACCATCGTGTGGATTCAAATCGACCATAAAAAGCCTTATACACAAAAACCTCCTTTATAGCTTTTAGGTTTGACGCTCAGCGAGTTAGGACCCTGCACCTGCGATAAAAAGGCTGCAGGTTCAAATCCCAGGGTCAGCAGAGTGACGTCACCACCGGGCCCCTAATGGCTCCAGGGAATGAATGACCCTGATTTTTCAACTGTGCATTGCTTTGTATTACAGCATCTGCTAAATAAATAAAACGTAATACACCCCCACACACACACACACACACACACATTATCTAAAGCCTAACCCACTTGCGCCACACATTTTCTGAAATTTAAATTCAGTCCCACGCCGGACCGGCTCACCTGCATCTCATACTGCAGGGTCATGTGAAAGCACCAGGATCCGATGCCTACAGCTGCAAGAGAGAAAAGACCAACACAGTGTTTATCTCCCACTCATCCTGTGCCAATGGCAGGAGCATTACCAGTATGCCATCCTGGGGTGGGCATTTGAGTGGGCACTCAAATTGGGGGGGGTTGCGATAGTAGAACTTTAATATTTTATCAATTCTATTAAATCACTAATGACGGGTTAAACTTGTGTGGGTAGATGATCTGACTGGATGGGCGCTGCGCAGCCATTGGCCACCGGTAGCCACGCCCCTCTCCAATGACAGCAGCCCAAATGCACCTGCAGGGGGACCCGATTTGGCGGGAAACCCAAGCCTGGGCCTGGCATTACCCAGCCTTCTTTCTGCATACAAGCTCCGACAAGCCGAACAGCGGCGGTAATCCGTGTCAGCTTTGAACACCATCTGAGGGAGATTAACAGGCCCCGGCCGAGCTCCTCCTGGGTGTGTCCTCGCTGGCTGGCCTCCACGACGCTCCCGCTCAGCAAAGCCCACGCACTCCCGACACAAACGCGCGTTCCGGTACCACATTCCTGCTTCTGCAGGATTATCTAGGTCATAGCTGGAAATCAGTGACCGGTGATCACTTACGAATATCTGAGCCGTGTGACCCACAACCCACTTTCACTGTGTGCATGAGACGGATCGGTATTTAATTCTTCTCACCAACTCATTCACAAACTAAAAGCAAGCAGATGTAACACAAGTTCACCCATGAGGCAAAGTTCTTTAAACCGGGGTTGTTATGGTGATTGTCAGATATGTCTCAAATTTCTTATAATGAATATTAATCCAGTATCGTGGGTGTTTTTGTGTGTGTGTGGGAGCACTTTCCTTTCAATGACACTAAACCAACAGTCTAGTTCTTCCATTTCAAAGCGCAACTGGGATCCTTTTGACAAGGAAATCCCTAAGAATGAACAATGAACAAGAGAGTTAAGTGAGGATAAACCATGATCGCGCCGCGGCGACTGATGGCCGGCTCAGCGTGGAAGCGAACGTCAGGCGAGCTTCACAGAGACTCAGACTCACCCGCGAGGCCCAGGAAGGCGAAGACGTAGCGAGACTCCAAGCCGTCCTTCAGGGTTTGCAGGGCGCCGTAGAGAGGAGGTACGATCATGATGAGGTTGCTCATGGTGTTCCCTATGGAGCACAAGGTGGGGAGATTTTGCCTGCCTTTGTTTCTCAATCCAGTTCCCGCAAAAAAAAACCTGACAGTCCACATTTTGCTCCCAAAAAGGAGCAAAAATGTGTCAATTTAGAGGTCCCAGAGGCTGAAAAATACTGCTCTAACACACACAGTCTGTCCACTGCACTGGCCCATTAGTTGTATTAAACCACCTACTAAAATGTTACATATACAGCTAAAAGTTTTATTTTCAGGTATCACTAGCAGAGTCACGAGCATGGGGGACTTTCAGTGCAGGCCAGCAGGGGGCGTGGTTCTCAAAGACAACAGAACCTCACTTCAGTTCGAAAGCATATTCCACACTAACGTAACAGCTTCAAGCAAAGTGTTTATTGATTCCCCGAGGGAAAACAACCATATTACAGCCAATAAATTCGTGGCAGCTTCCATGGGAGCACTGGATTTACCGTCTTCGCCTTGTATTCTGTAATACAAGAACGTTGGTTGGCGGGGGTCTTTTTGCACATTTGCCAGCTTACACTCCTTAGAAACTTCCTGCAATTTTTCGGATATCTGGTGAAGTAAAAGCCGCGCAGTCCTTTTAACCCCTACAACACTAGGGAGAGTAAAGCTAAACTCATAAGATCGGCTTCCTTTCCGGGCCGATGAGTGGGCTCAGGGTGCGGGCAGGTATGCAGCGAGATAAGCCCGGACAATATCGCGTGTGCAAAAACCGTAGAAGATCGCCAGAGATCCGAGAAAGAGAAGCAGGTTTCTCCGGACTCAAGATACCGATCGCGCCGGGGTTTGCGATCGCTAACGGGCGCCAGGGATGTAGGTCCGGGGAAAAGCGCCGAATATGTCACTGTAAAAGCCCGGCTTCACAGCAAAGCCGCGATCTCACGTAGACGCGGTTACTTTGTTTCTAAATCGGAAGGTGACGAATCTCGGCCGGGCCGAGACGCAAAAGTGAGCATTTTCAGTCAAATTAACGTTAATCGATTAGTAATCAGTATCAGTACGGGTGCTGGTCCTCAGTGAATGATTTGGTCACACCTGGGATGGGGCACTGAAATCTGGCGATTGCAACAGCCCTGGAAGGCACAGATGATGATGATGTTGATTCTTATAATTATGACGATAGTGATGATGATGAGGGAGCGACATACCCTAATGCACCGAGCGGCTCTGATCCACAAATGCCGCGCCTCCCCTTTGCATGCTTCCCCGGCTCATTGTAACTCAGCCCGGGCACCGAGCGCTGTGCTTGCGCAGCCGAGCCAAAGCCTCACTCCGCCGGAGCGATCCGGAGGCAGGGCCCCGTCCGGGCGTAACATTGCATATCCCCCCTCTATGTGTGTAGAAACCATTAAAACCACAAAGGAGCGAGCGCTCCTGCATTTCCCCTGCCCCAGTTTTACTCACAGAACTCGGCGATGTAGAAAGACACTGCGTAGTTCTCTTCGCACCAGTCTAACGTGGAGGTCGGACGGCCCCAGTATCCCTGCCTGTCTACGGAGGGAGCCATGATGGAAAGTCAGCAGCCGGGCGAGTGTCTGCGGGAGGGGGGGGTAAATCCCGTCACTATGGTGACAGGCTCGGAGGGCAGCGCTGGGGGGCATCACCTGCGCCCAGGTAAGCTTCCGCCTTTAGGGCGCCGGCATGCTCCGGGTAAATAATACTGTCAAACGCACCGCCTTCCTCATTATATATGCAACCTTTTTACTGTCTCTGTCTCTTTACGCATGTTATCTATTTATTTAATGCATTCGTCTCTTTATTTATGTGACATTTATTTACTACATGCCTGTTTATTTCACCTATTTATTTACTGCCATTGTCTCTTTATATATATATATATATATATATATATATATATATATATATATATATATAATCTATTTATTTAATGCCTTCCTCTCTTTATATAATCTATTTATTTAATGCCTTCGTCACTTTATATTATCTGTTTATTTAATGTCTACGTCTTGCACTGAATTGATTACGTTTCCGTTTTCCCTTGGAAAAGAAATTGTTGATTTTTTTTTAAAAAAAAACCCACTAAATCACTAATCCGACTTCCTTGCGGTGGTGTATTTATGTAGACTATTTATTTTGTGCTTAATCTTTGAAAAGCAAAGAGATGAAGTGATTCTGGAACCGAATAGGCTTATTGCGTGAGTAATTAGAAAAAACTTTCGCGAATAGGTGTGATCTGTTTGTGAATAGGTTTGAGGGTTAGTTGGAGCGGTTTCTATGTCGACAGCAATCCAAACTAACGCAGCTGTCGTCATTTTGTTACCGTGTGTGTTGTTCTGCCCAAAACCAAAAGAACCGTATTGTTTATTGCCAACTCACAATCCTCCGAGATTTACACATATAGATAAAAACATCAAGATTGGCACGAACCTTTTTTTAATACTTGGTATTAAAACGCTTAAGGCAAACTGTATGAACGCCAGAGCTGTACAATCTGGAGACATTAAGGAGCCCATTATCTCTAATAACATACCACGCCCGTGCAGTAACCACTTAAAGGACTGGTGGCGTTTATATCGCGTGGAAAAACAAAATACTATCAGCTCACGATAAAATGGTTACGCGTTTCCTTCTTTTCCAGTTGCGATTAGGAACAGCAGGCCCTTCTCAGTTTTTTCATTGTGTATGAATCGTACGTACCGCTGGGAACCCTGATAGTGATTTCAGGGGCGTGGATTTGGTCATTACGACAGTGGTCACATTTTGTTGTGATTTTCTGTTGGACTTTCTGGGCCACGGTACAGGCGTGACACCGTATTATGTGACTTCGACTTGATCATAAATGTGTTCATGCGTGTTTATGCTTAAGTGAATGGGCAGCAGATTTAAAATGATGCAGCATCATAAACGGGGTATTTTTTATTTTGCATTTTCTCTTTGTATTCTTCGTATTGCATTTTAAAATAAGATTACAACTCAGCCTGACCCGGGGCCTGTACCACGAAGCTGGATTTCTTGCTTAGTGGGATAATTTGCAGGATTGTGTAAGTGAACGAAGATGACGCCATTTTAATAGCTAATTCCGACAAGTAATCCAGCTAGGCAAGGAATCCTGCTCCGTGACACAGGACCTAATTGTCGTGTTTAATTTTGACTTAATGTGAAGGCGAAGGACAGCCATTTTCCAGTATTTCTGGCATGGCAATCCTCAACGTGTGAAATACTGAACAATTTGTCGCTGGAAAACACGTGTTTTTTTACACGTCATGGTACAATGCCGCGAAATTGCTGCCAGAGGCCACTACAAACCCAATACTATGCGCAACGTGAAAATAATACTGTAAAAGTGTACGGTTAAAGTTTTAATAGCTTCAGAGAAACATCCTGAAATGCTTTTTATTCTAAGTTGCAGGGTAGGGGAGTCGGGACCTACGACAAATAGAAGATGAATTGAAGACGTTCAGTAATTATGAGTGGAATGAAACCAACTGTAATAAAAACGTTTTGAATTTGAACCATCGTTACTTCACATATTACCTTGAGGTGTCATGTATTTATCTTCTCTGAAGTACCGAGGTAAACTGTTTTTTTAACGGGTGGGAAGTTCTTTCTGAGAGAAGATTCTGAGAGAAATTGAGCGCACAGGGAGAAGGGTTGCATTGAACTTTAATGTACTTATTCAAGATTGCAGTATAATGGGTACAATTCAAACTATCAATCAAGTATTGTCATGACCAGCAGGGGGCAATATATAGTGACAGGGGTTCTAAGGAGCAGGGACGGATTATGGGCTGTGTGGGCCCCTGGGCAAAACATTCGCGAGGCCCCCCAGCACCACCAGCAAAACCACCACAATTCAAGGGCCCTTGGCAGCCAAACGCCCTCTCTATAGGGTCAGGGGCCCTTGTAGGCAGAGGATCAAAGAATGTAGGCCCTCTAAATTAGACAAACGAAAATACATTGTTGATAAGTGTTGCAAATTGTTTTGGGCTAGGGGCCCCACGGGCCCCCTGCACCCCAAGGGCCCCTGGGCAGCGGCCCCGCTGGCCCGGTCCGTAATCCGTCCCTGCTAAGGAGAGCAACGTTCCTTTCACCCACAGCACCAAACCCATCGGACTCCATGGCGGGAGGCACCCAGTATTCCTTAACCGCTGGTCCGTACTGCTTTACTGTAAGTTCTGGTCGACCATGAACCGAAAATCCATGTCCAGCTCTTTAATGGGAGTTGTTGGCTACCATTTCCAGCACAGTCAGTCATATCCACTTCTCTGACTCAGGCTGGTCATACCTGAATGCTCACATTCAGGAGATGCCTGTTACTGGTGAGACAGGCTCTGGTACACGCCTGCCCTTTGACACACGGTGGGGCACCATAGCGGAAATAAGCTGGTAGCAGGCACACCTCCGTAAAAAGCATCTTGATTATCAGTGTTATCATGATACGCGTACTGGAGCAACAGGCACTGAGGTCCCAGGGCAGGGCCACAGGCCCGAGTTGAAAGCTGATTGGCCACTGGAGTGCCCAGTCCCCTGTCACTCACCAATTCAAAACATACCATTGGTTAATAAGGTCAGCCCAGCTGTGTGAATGATGACCCCTCTTATACCCCCAACCTAAAAAAAAATTAATAAATCCTAGAATCATCCCTATTGAAAGTTGAGCGGGTGGGGGGGGAGAGAGTTCAGCTCAAAAGGATGCCTTGGAGACTGGGCTCAAACATGATAAAGGTGCACAAGGAAGAACTTTACCTCCTTTATTGAAAAAAAGTCACCATAAAAATGCACATCATTAAAACTTTACCAAAATACTTCTGGAATTATTTGATACAAAATGCACAGATGTGCTGCTTTGTTCAAACGGGAGATGACTTATTACTGCTCCTGCTTAGGGGACAGATATTAGACTCCATTTTGGAAAGTTACGGTGATGATGTCATGTTTACAGATGCATCTAAATGATGTCATGTTTACAGATGCATCTGAATGATGTCACTGACTGATGGATCTCTTGTTATTCACATGACACTGGCACGTCTTACCCCTCTGCCAAAAGCTCTTCCTACCCCCCATTCAAATGGATCGGAATACGACGAGCTTGCAGGGTGACTGACGCCTCACGTTGCCCTCTTCCCCGGTAGACAAAGCATCTGAACATTTTCAACACCGCAAACATTCTACCGAGCCGGCAAAGACTGCTGGCCACTTTACATCCATTTGAAAGTGTGCAGCGTCCAGAAGTCGCACTGTGTGTTAAGTTGCGATTGATAGCGGACGGTCCTTGAAGCCGAAGGCCTTGTCTACACCTACGGCTCAAATAATCAAAACGTGTTGAATTACCAACTGGATAAACAACCAAGGGCATTGGTCTTATTGCATGGAAAGCAATCCGCAGGATAGATGAATGTGTCAAGCCAAAAGGTACAGATCGTCTTACAACCAGCGTAGAGACTGCCCCCTATAGGCAGATCAAACTCAAACTCTTAAATTAAAATTAAGTGAAACCAAGTGGAATGTTTGCATGTTCTCAACCAGCTCTAAATTATAATAATCTTTCCCATTGTTCTACAGCAGAGGCACCTTGTGAAACAAAGAGCGTCTGTAGCTATGCTATTTTTTACTTTTAAATGTCACAATAAATACTAACTTCTACCAATTTAAATGATTTTCTACAAATGCATAAATAAATATGTCCCACGTTTCCTAAAATGGAACGTTCATCATCCTGGATCTGTGTCTCAGAATTAGTAGTGTAGTCTTGGGAAAATATAACAGTAAACATTCTGCTGTCGGCTTCCAGCTGGGCAGGACCACCCTTTTCTCTGCAAGGGGTGGACATCCGGATGGAGATGGTTCACAGAACCACACCCATGCTGTCACAGGTTAGCATCTCCCCCCTTCCCATATGCTGGTGAAACGAGCCCAGCCTTTGAGTCCTGTGGCACCGAACGCCACTTAGTATTAAGGTCCTGAGGCTCGGCAAGTGCTTCAAGATCTCCTCAGGCGAAGTGGTCACTCCAGAGTTGGACAGGTTGAGCTCCTGCAAGGAGACCAGATCTACCAGAACCTCGGGGTCCAGTGACCCGAGCCTGGTGTTGTTGGACAGGTCAAGGACCTGCAGGCTTCTGAGGTCCTCGAAGCTGCGGGGATGCAAGACGGACAATGCAGAGAGTCCAGCGAGGGACAGGTGGACCAGGTCTGTGAGCCCGCTGAAGGAGCCCCGGGAGATGGCGGAGATCGGGTTGCCGTCCAGATTCAAGTACCGGAGAGGGACGCCATGGAGACTGGGCACGGACGTCAGGCGGTTTCTCGCTAGGCTCAGGGTCTGCAGGTTGGGAGGGGCAGCTCGCAGATCCCGGGTGACGGTGGTCAGTAGGTTGTCCGAGATGTCCACGTTGACGGGCCGGCCATGGGCGCCAGTGGCCAAGGCGCCGAGATGCAGCTCCCGAAGGCGGTTGTGGCTCAGGTCCACGTCAGCCAAGGGAAGCCTGGTGAGCCAGCCCTCCTCCAGCTCCCCCAGCCCATTGTGGCTCAGGTCCAGGCTCTCCAGGTACCGCAGCTGGGCGAAGGCCCCATGCTCCACCTCTGAGATGCCATTGTGGCTCAGGTCCAGACCCACCAGTGTGGTATAGCCAGGTCCTCTCAGCATGGAGCCCTGGACGGCATGCAGGGAGCCCGAGGACAGGTCCAGGTAAGCGGTGTCCAGGGGGATAGGAAGAGGACCAGTACCCAGCTTCACACCACTGCAGTCCACTTTAGTAAGGCTGAAGCTACTGAATAGGCCGTAGCTCTCCACCACACAATGACACCCGGGGTAGCAGTTCTTCACTGCTGCCACAAGGGGGAGCAGCGACAGAATAAGGTTGAGACTTGGAAAGGCAGCCATTGTACTCTGGGCAAAAAAAAAGAAATACAAAAAAAAAATTACATCACCTCAACATGCTTATCAGGAACCAAGGCATCAGCTGACTGATAAAACAGGGACCAATCGCATGCTGTCACACAATCACGTTGCATAACATCTGTATGAGGTCAGAGTAGGTGCAGTACAAGATCCCCAAGGACAAGGTGGGAAGCAGAAATTCTCCGTTATCTTTCCAAAGAACAATTGCCACACAATTTCTGACCTGCTACTCCCCACTACCTGGGGGGGGGGGGGGGCGATGTGCCTCACAGCGCAAATCATCTTTGACACAAACAGTAACCATTTGTAGGTCTGTCCCAGCTCAGGGTGGTCAGTGGAGTAAAGGACAAATACTGTAGGCAGCATGCAATTCTGCTTCGGGGGTGGCGGTGGATATTGGTGCAGTAGCTTAACTGGGCGTGAATTTCACCTCCCACAGGAGACCAGAGGGCCGTCCCTGGTGCAGGAAACGCCCGCAGTTTGATACCCACAGAGCGTGCTGGTATTAATTATCGGAATATAAAGGGATTTCGCATCTCGGGTTTCCCTCGGCTGTTAATGGAGGCGTTTTCTGAAACCCGCTGTACCATCCACAGCCCCGATACCACATGAAACCTCTCAGAACCAAGACGAACATGCACACAACACGCACACAACACGCACACAAACATGCACCACGCACATGTGTGCCCCAGATCAGCACTACTGGACGGCGCCACTCGAATCAACATTGCAATAGTCGGACTTTTGTAAAATGAATTCATAGGTCAGAGCGAAAACTATATCTGACAACACATTTAGTTTACAGCATAGTCTAAATCTCTCTCCTGAAATTACATATGGTTAACTGCATGCAAGGAAGTTTTAACATATGATTTGTCATTAAAATTAAATTACTCAAGTCCTGAAGGTTGTATCACAATCTAGACAGCACAATTCATACAAAATTATTCAAATGTAATGTATAAGATAACCGAAGCCCCATATTTTACACTATAACAAACTGCTGCAAGTTCTACAGTAAAATTCAACAAATGACCTTTTTATTATTTTCGTAATCGGTTACTGCAATGCATTGTGGGTCAAAGATTACACACAAAGTACACAGTAACCAATTCTGAGCAAAATTAGGTTCAGACAGTATACAAAAATACCCCGTGAATGCGCCTTACAGAAGAGGGCGCCGCTATTCCACCCGCAGGACGGTTCTTCGTAGTACAGCCTCCCCCGGCGTCTGAAGCAAGCAGCAAGTAGCCAGAGCCTTTATACCGCAAAAAAAGACAAACAAAGAGTGGAAGGGAGGGAGCGAAAGCGGTGGGATGTTCCGCGTTTCGGGGACAAATGGTTTGGGCTGCATGCAGGCATGACCGAGCATAAACCGGATCATAAAGTTAATCTACAAGAGCAGTAGGTGAAAGTGTGGTAATTACACAGGTCGTGTTACCCGCGTTTTATGGCCGATTACGTAACGATCTCTCCCTCACTACGTGTGACAGCCATGAATCTGAGGCGATATTATTGATAATTGAACTGGCATAGAGGGGCTCCACAGATGCACGTGAGGGTCACTCCCCAAAACCCCCCCCCCCCACACACACACACACAGCCGTGAGACTACCCACCAGCAGCCATTGCATTCTGATTGCCCCCACTCTGATAAATATGATTTAGCAGCAGCCACCTAAATACTAACCAGGATCAAATCCCAGCGTCTAGCTGTTCCTGCAACTCAGAAATAACAGTTCATTACCCCCAAAAAGGTTTCAGCGAATCCGAAACTTCTAAACTTTGCTTGAATTTGCCCAAACACAGTCCGATTGAACAAACTACTTCTGCTTGACCCCTTAATGATAACCACTGTCTATGGTAGGCCTTGTCAGCGCGAAACTTTAATATCTTTACAACCCTTGTCCCGTTTGGTGACTTCTGTCCCCAAACTGTAAATGCATATTCGATGACGACAGCATAAATCATTTTATGCTCAAACCATGGCAAACCGAGTCAAATGAAACGGGCCACCTTCAAAGTGAAATGAGATCTTATATTACAGTTAGAATCTTCTTGTGAAAATTTTTTTTTTTAAAAAATGCACTTTCTCCACAGAGTATTCAGATGGATGGTATTCATAGCTTTATTGAGCTAGTATCGGAAAATTCATCGCAGAGTCTCAAAGCACTTACGTTTGTCCCTCTGGCTAAGGGCGTCTGCTAAATGCTGTAAATGTAAATGTGTTTATACGGGCGTGTCCAGTATCCGGCGTAAACACTGCGTGCTCTGACACATTGTCTATGTAGCCTATAGATGCAGGTCAATTAACTACAGCCTTCTTTTCAGATACACACTCATTCGCCACACTTCCCCCAATTCAGCCCGAGTCTCACAACACCTCCACATTTGTCTCTGGCCGTTTGACGCTCGTCTGATCTCTCAGAGAAAGGTCCCGACACCAGTGAAGCGATAAGCCGCGAGAATGGACTGTCCCTATATATCAATACAGCATGCTCCAAACACTGATAATTACCAGCATGTATAATAGAAGTAAGGGACACGCTGTACATGCACAATGAACATCCAATACGGAGACTGCTTTCCTTAACTAGTGCAATAGATTACAAACCAAGCCGCTTACGCCAAAACTTTGTTAGCCTATACACCTTAATTATCACGCATGCATGCTAAGTACGTTCACGCATGACTTCGAAACATCCATGCACGACCCTGGGACTTTGATGGCGGCTGTGCACTCACCTGCTAAAGCGGAATGATGGTGCTTCAGACGGAGACTGACTCAAACACTAAGTCCCTTTTGCCCTGAGCAGACAGCACGGTGCAGCACTTCGTCATTGGTGCGATCCGCTTCTCCAGAGCTATCGGACTATCAGAGGCGATCTTAACAGGCCACGTGGGTTGCTTAAAAGCCTTAAAAAAATAAAATCTTGCTAAACGGAGATTACTGAACTATACATGCGTGGCACCGGCTTTCTTAACTCCCCGAAAGCTGCTCCCCTGTTGCCTGATCGCCCCCTTCCTGAGTGAAGCCATCTCCAGCATTTCTAAAGGACCCCGCCCTGCCTCTCCGGATTTATGAAATTTAATTTCTTTGACGCCTACTTAAAAGAACAAACGGTACTTCTGCGCTTCTGTGTGGGAACATGGACTCTTTGGGCCAGTGGTTAACAATCGGTGACAAATGAAAAAACAACGTTAGGAGTATAACCAGAAGAGTTTCTAGCTATTGAAAAGTTCAGGGGATAAGTGAAGTTGAACCTTTTTTTTTTGGAGGAGGGAAGGAATATTATTGGCATCGGGGCTAGAATATTTGGGGATTTATCTAATGATCGGACCTAACGACGCCCATGACTATAACCATAGGTGGAGATTTCCGGTCCAGAGAGTACAAATCCAGACCAAGATTTTGGTTCAACCAACCAGTTGAGTATAAAGAGTCACAGTCACAGAGTACTCAACTGGTTGGTTGAACCAAAATCTCGGTCTGGATTTCTACTCTCTGGACCATAGCATATACTCCTATACACAGTGATCTTAAGTTTTCATCATTCCCCGTTAGACATACAGAAACATCCACAGTTGCGTTTGTGCTGATAAGAAAGCAAACATAATGAAATAAATGACACTTTTGGGCATAAATAAAAGCGTGCATTATAACTAATAACTAAAGAAATAAATAGTCACAGAAGAAATAAGGTCGGTTGGTTAAGTGTGGCCGGCAGTAGATTCTTTGTTTAATTTTCTTTTGTGGAGCGAAACACTGCGATCCACGCTTTCAGGGGTGAAGACTTGGTCCATGTGTTCCCGGCAGCGTTAACCGCTTCTTCTTGTCTAGTTCAGCTAAAAGTAGTCCAGTGTGCGACGGGACATCAAACTGTGCATCTAGCATGGTTTGTTGCTACGGTGAATGTTATTATATTCACCTCCGGAGCTATCAAATCAGTCTCGTTTTTAAACTTCCCATTTGAGGGCATGCAGGCAGGCCGGAGATAAGACATGGTATAGATAGGAGTGAGCACTTCTGTTTTTTTGTGAAGTACCAACGGAAGAAACTCAATTGATCTGATAGTTCCCATTGAGAGTTCAAATGATAAATTCTTCAAACAAACGCAAAACACGGGGGGAAAAAATCCCACGCTTTTGATCCAGAGGAAAGCAAGCTACAATTGCGATATAACAACTTGACATGACAGTTTAAAGCAAATATGCCTAAATGGGTTACCACTCGGGCAAATTTCCTAGACAATGCATTGTACGCATTTTTTATACTACGTGTCTGACAGCCAATGAGCCGTGCACATTTCTTATATTTTATTCTTGTAATAAAATAAAAATGTCACATCCGGCCATCAGAGCAGAAGCCAATGAAAACAATTTACAGGAAACTGAGGCGGGAATTTAGAAACGATGGAGGAACAGCTGCGTCCTCCGCATAATCTCTTTTGCAGGTGTTATTTTTCCCCGGGAAGCTTTTGTTAGTGTGGTATAACTACAGTCCAGGCCACTTCGCATTGTTCGCAATATGTCTCCATCACCATTGTTGGTAAACTGTTAAATCACTTATTGCATTGTTTCGTCGCAGTAAATACCAACCGACTAATAAATAAATCGATAACACACAAAGTTTACGCCCCCGCGCACGCATCCACAAGCACTACAGTTCACATAGTGCCCTGGGATGCACTGGCCAAAGAGGTTGGGCCGTGTTACAGTACAATTTCACTATAAAACAACCCTGATAGGGAATTAACGAGGGGAAAGGTAAAGGATACTTAAAAAAAAAAACAGTTCTTGCCGCATTACTTTCTATTTACTTTTATAATGAATAGCCCTGTGCTAAGAATTAAGTCCGAGATCTTGCAATAAGTTGTGAGTGAATGGTGTGTGTGTGTGTGTGTGTGCCCTGTGATGGGCTGGCCCCCCATCCTGGGTTGTTCCCTGCCTCGTGCCCATTGCTTCCGGGATAGGCTCCGGACCCCCGCGACCCAGTAGGATAAGCGGTTTGGAAAATGAATGGATCTTGCAATAAGTGACCGGTAGAGGGCGCTAAGACTACATATTAAGTGTAAAGTAGAAATGCACAGGTGTGTAAGTACCGATAGTAATCCCCTCATTAAAAATCGTTTCGTTATATTCTGGCAAGATTTTCTACTACATTAAAGTGATATTCGTGGCTTTTACCATTTTGTTAAGGATTTCTTGAAATCCATATACCTCGCAGTGACTGCCGCAGTGTGCGACGAACAAGAAACACACAGTTGATTATTCATCACTTTATTGTGAAAAAGGTGAAAAAACAAACGATCGCACACCTGGTTCTTGAATGTGTGTAGAAAAAAAAGGCAGTTATTTTCCCCCCATTTGAAACCAGTCTTTCCCTGTCCTATATCACCAGTGACTAGCTACTGGAATGGGTGCATGTACAGCAACCATAACCCAAACAGGAATGTCTTCCGCTTGATACCACCCCACACAAAATGACCCACAGACCGTAACAGGCACACTAGGTGAAAAACTGCTGCTGAGGACTTCAGTCGTATCTACAAGGACCCTGAGAGGATGCTGATCGAGATCTGAGGTTGTACTTAATATAGACGAGCAGCCTGTTGGACAATCTGCCACTAAACAGCATTAGAAATAGCGGGCAGAGGGAGATGCGACTGACTTCCGGGTCAGTAATACTTTGGAATAATTTGACCAAATGCTTATATACATGAACAGACGTCTAGAAATGACAGTGTTCCTAAAGTATGGATGCAAACAGGTGCCAGACTATTCATGAGGTAACAGACATATTTTCAGCTGGTCTTCCATCCCTCTCCTTCTAAACACACACACACACACACACACACACACACACAATTAAAGCTCATCTTTCATCTTCTTGCCACTGGGGCGCACCATCCTCCCGATGAAGAGGATGGACTTGCTCCGGTTGTCCTTCACGAGGAAGATGAACGGGTGATCGGCGTAGAACAGCTTGGGGTTTTTCATCTTCTCCGAGCCGTAGATGCTGGTGTCGAACGGGTTCCCCGGCGTGTCCCACTCCAAAGAGGAGACGTGTAGAACGTTGGACAGATACAGGTCCTTCTTTCCCGAGATGTTGGACAGGTCGGCCTTAGCTTTGTCCACGGCTTCTGTCAGGCCGAGCTCTCCGAGGTGTTTCTGGAAGAAACAGGGACTCATCGTCCTAATTGAGACTCTCAACAACAAAGTGTTGGACATGTCCTGCACAGTCAACTACATCAGGAGGAACCCCATAAATGTAGGATTCACACATGGAGGTGGTGGTCGATATTCACACTGCAGTCAGTGTTTCTCAACCCACATCCCCGGGGCCCACATTTTTGCTCCCTCTCAGCTCCAAACACACCTACATCAGATATTCTGTGTTCTTAATTGGCCGGGAGCAAAAACATGGACTGTCTGAGTGTCCCCATGGATTACCGTTTCTTATCCCAGTCCAAGTGTCTTGTCTAAGGCTCAGCACCCATTCATTTTTGTTGAGTACTGACCTTGGACTGACCCGGAAACCAACCCTTCATGACGCGTGACGGCCGGCAGAGAGGGGACGTGTACCTGTAGGTCGTGGCTGACTTCCACGCTGACTTTGGGCAGAGACACGGCCACCGCCTTCTCCTCCTGTTTGCTCAGCCAGTCGTCCAGTTGCTTGCGAGTCAGCAGCTTCTCCAGCCTCTCCAAGGGCTCCATTTGGTACGGCAAGATGACGACCAGGGTGGAGAGCTTGTGGGCCAGGGGCATGCTCAGCACATAGAGCTTGTTGTCCTTATCCTCGTAGAATGGATAGAGACCTGACAAGGAATTAGGATATTTATGGTGTAAATAGGCTCTTATTTGTATCACCCAAGGATTTAAATTACTCATGGGAGTTTTACCTGCACAAAAATATTCTGAGGGCAGAAAGAAAAATGATTGGTTATTTCCTTGAACCAATCAGATTTATAGGTGGGTTCAAGAAACTAGAAGTGAGACTAGCCAATCAGAGGTCTTGGTCCCACCTCCTCTGCATTCCAATGAGCATCTGAATTTGCCATCTCTATGGATGTCCCGGAAGCGCAAATATGAATCCATGTCGATAAAAACTCACCTGTGCGGTGCATCATGGGAAGGGAAATGGTTAAAGAGTGATGCACCAGGAAGACCCGGTCGTCAACCATCTTGTGGTGGAACTGCTCGTGCCAGTGCGCTGTGCAAAAGGATCAGCGTTAAAAATGTCAGTTAATGGCTGATGCTGGGCGTAGTCTGGTGGACCGTGTTCTCTTTCGGTCGCTTAACGTTGCAGCCCTCTTTGTTCAGGAATGACAGATTCCACGTGGTGCTGTAGTAGGAGTTAGACTCACGTTTGAAAAACATGGCGTTGATGATCACAGCTCCGTCCGTCCTCTCCATGTCCTTGATGACCTCGGGCAGCTTCCCGCCGGTGGATTTGGACGTCCACGTGTTGATGGACTTCATGGCGGTCTTCTTGTCGCGGAAGTTAATCTTGGAGTGCTCGACGTTGTAGAACTTCTTGCTGCTCTGGACGAAGTCGTCGGCGAAGCTGATGGAGGAGGGACCGTAGAGGCGGCTGCCCAGCTTCCAGGTGACGTTGCGGGCTGTGGAGTTGCTGACGTCGGTGAGGAGCTCAGCCAGACCTGCATGCAGATGCTCATCCAGCACCTTGTTGGCCCCAAGCACCGCTTTGACCTGGGAGGGGGTGGACTCCTTGCCAGCCAGAGCTACCAGACCCAAGGCGGAGGCCACCACCACAGGTGAGATAAGGATGTTCTCCAGGTCCTTCTCCTTGGCCATGGTATGGTAGAGACTGAAGGCCAGGCTGGCGCTGTTGTCAGCCATGGTGGCAGCGTGGCTGCTGAGAGCCTTCTCCTCGCTGGAGGCAGCCATGACCAGGAGGCATAGAATCACCACATTCAGCATCAGCATGGTCTCAAGAAGTGCTACCTGGAATAAAACAAGTGTGACAATTATATCTTCGGTCTGAACTGCTCGCCTCCACATAGCCATAGAACCATAGAAAGTGTCTGTAGTATATCATGTGGCCCTAGCTGGGACTAGACCCAACAACCTCCTGTTAAATATCTTAAGTTCTGAACTTGTGTCAGGTATTAAGGTGCTGCGA
Source organism: Brienomyrus brachyistius (assembly GCF_023856365.1). Taxonomy (NCBI): domain Eukaryota; kingdom Metazoa; phylum Chordata; class Actinopteri; order Osteoglossiformes; family Mormyridae; genus Brienomyrus; species Brienomyrus brachyistius. Next base: position 3,656,364 of record NW_026042310.1, read on the forward strand.
GCAGCTTAGTCTGATGCATAATTAAACTGTAGGTGTGGTTATGAACTGGGCAACCTGGGACATCTACTGTAAATCAATGCGGTCATTCTGGGCAGGGAGTAGACACTGTGCAATTAGCAGTAATACACCGAGTGTCTATAGAAAGTAATGCAATGTAGCAGAGCTGCGGTCTGGCAGCTGTGGGAAAGCATCCATGAAAGATAAACCTGGACGTTTTATGTAACAGCCACGTCAGCTGGTGAGGCGGGACAGCCCACTGCCCCCAGAACAGGGCCAGGAAGGGCCCCCATAATCCGGCTTCGGTCTCATTGTAAGGTGGAGAGGTTGAAGGTTCTATTGATTTTAGCTGGCAAGTCGCACTCCTCGAATATTACGATCGCAGTCAAAGACTGACCCGATCCTCCCGTTACAGGTTTATATCTAAGATGTGATATTTAACCCCGAGAGCTGCCCGCAAACGTGGTTCCGCAGACCCGCATGATTCTGCGCATGTATAAGGCGTGTAAGGACAAGCCGCGCTCCTGTGCAGCTCAACCAGTAGACAAAACAAGGTCATGTTTACGGTACTCGGCATCACGAACAAATATCTCCTCAAACACCCAGCCAAAATACGCATTCCTGGTCCAGAGATTCAAAGAACGCCTTAGACGATTTTAATCTACATTTCCAAAACTATTTGTGAAGGTGGTGCTCAGAGCATTTCAAATTTTTACCTAATGCAGCTACAAGTGAATGAATGGGGAAATTATGTTATTAATGTATACATGTGCCACTATAGCCGATTTAATGCAGTCGTTCAGCCATCGTGATAGATCAGGGTAATTCAAAACAAAAACAGTCACGTAATAGAATAATCCTATAGAAAAAGACAAATGTAAGCGTTCAGATAGCTTTAAATATCATTTTGCCCAACTAACCGTATATTTTGTCCGAGTCCAGTCCGAATTTTTGACGTGGGGGACAAACAAGGATTAGTTCGCCACTCCCCAGGAAGGAGAAACTTGGTATTCTGAATTAGTGTTTTATAGCCTATATGCCGAAAGTTAGTTTGAAGTTGAAGACCGAAAGCGACACACAGGCTTGCCGCTAGACACAATGCAAATAATGCGGGGGACCGTTACTTAATATTACCGTTAAACAGTTTCATTTCCCCAGTCACCTCCCACTACTTATCATATTCCGTGTTTGCACCCAGTTCACAGTTTCATTTTTTGTATCCTAGCATCAAATATTATTGACAAATGTTGTTTTCCCCCAACTTCTGCCGGTTCTTCATGGCATTGCAAGGTAGGTTTGCCCTATTCCAGTGCCAAGCCGCGCGCATATCACACCCTAAACGTCCTTACCTTCTCCGGCTTCTGCGTCGTTTCCTCCGGCTTCCCTTCCGGGCCGCTTGCAGACTGGCAGACTTTTCAGCGAGTCCTTTATACCCAACAAAAGAAACTTCTAGAAGTTGGGAACGGGTTAAAGCAACGAGAAGCCCCGTCGGGACCTGAGACCTCCCACGGTATCCAGTTGCCAGTGCCGGTTCGGCTACGCAGTCCTCCACGTCCTAAATCCCCGCCCCTAATTCCCAAGCGGGACTAACCAGACCCCGGCCGCTCACTGCAGGAAGCGTGTAATCAAAAGGAAGACGCGGATCTGTCTTATTTTACTTGCACCTGGTGAACGAAAAGTTAGGAAAACTTTATTGCTAGTAAATGCTATCATTTCTCCTTTAAAATTATTTCTCGCACATTCTTTGCAGTGCCAGGATCCTGGATACATCATAAGAACATAAGAAATTTACAAACGAGAGGAGGCCATTCTGCCCATAAGCTCGTTTGGGGAAAACTTAACTAATAGCTCAGAGTTGTTAAAATCTTTTCTAGCTCTGATTTAAAGGAGCCCAGGGGTTTAGCTTGCGCTACACTAACAGGAAGACTATTCCATACTCTAACTACACGCTGCGTATAAAAGAAGTGATTCATCAAATCCGTTTTTAAATATTATTAGAAAATCCAGCAGTATCAGGGAACAGAATCATAACGAAAAGTCATAAATAGTTTAAAGAGGCTTTAAAAACACATCTGATAAATTCAAAACATATTTGCTGCATTACTCAGTGCACTGTTGACATGCGCAGATTGCTCGCAGCCTGGTACTAATTTGTTGTAGAGTTACAGACTGATGAACTGCCAACCCGAAACACGGTTAGATTTGTTGCTATGCGCAGGTGTCGATGAATTAGGCCTATGAAGAAATAATCTCAGTACATGTCAGTGAGTAAAGGACACATGTTACACTGAGTATGGAACCAGAGATAGCCACGCCTTGGGTGGAACATCACTGCTCCCCGAGGTAGTTGTGCGTAGTGTACGTGTACGCGCACAAATCGTCGATCTGTAGAGAGAAACTGAATAACCAGGTGACGCTCAAAGGAATATAAGACACCCTGTAATTCGATGCTCATCATTTTAGTTTAATTTTATATTATAATCTCATATCCTTAATCTCCATTTTTATTGCCCACTTTGCAGTCACTTTATTTTTATTGTTATTTTAGTCTTATTATCTTTTTATGCTTTTTTGTTTTGCTTTGTATTACATAATTCCTTTGAAACATAATTCTGGAAGCAAGTGCAAACACGTGTCATGTCAATGTCCAGATGTGTGTTTGAATTTCTGCCAAACACGGCTTGAGACTTGTCAGCACTGGACACCGTTTTAGAAGCATTTCAGAACCAGTTAAACCATTGCGGTTAAACAACTCGAGAGGTAAAGCGGTTTTTACAGGGGTGAAAACCATCCACACGGCCAGCGAACCGTATAGCAGCAGAAAATCAGAACCGGGAGACAAGGAAGCTCATATGCAGCCCCACGAGAGGCACTGAGGCAGGAGCTTGCACCGTGGCGGAATGTACCGGGTGCTGCTATCGCATTGCATTGTAATGCGCATTGACTCCCCGGAATCCAAAACACGTGGATCACGTGACCGATGGAGCTGCCGATGAATGCCGGTGTAGGCAAACAAAGTGAATTCATGCTTTTTCATAATGTCTCCCAAGCCTGTGGACTTTGTGGAACAACAGGGCAAGTGGGAGGAATGGGGTCATGAGTGTGCTGTGGGGGGAGGGGGGAGATTATGGGACAGGAAGCATTTCCTGTAGAGGCACATCCTGCCTCCCATACACAGAACGGTAGCCGCGGAGACGGGAAAGGGCACCCACGCACAGCATCTGGTTTCCATGGGGACGTCTTCTGATTGGTCAGCCTGGCCTTCGCTAGCTAATCAGCCCGTTTGGTGTCACCCTAAGGTACAACAGCAGCTCCATTCCAGAGAGTGGAACCATGCGGCAATAGCCTTCATGAATGCACCCGCAGAGGGAGCCCAGGATGTCAGTCACGTGGAATAGTTACCCTACGGACACTGGGGTTTGTGTCCTCTGCAGTTGCTCAAGAAGCCTTTTCTGGGGGGGGGGGGGGCAATTTTCAGACTAACATCCACTGGCATCACTTCGTCTTTCGACGTGCTGCTAAAGCGGCCAGGGAAATGAGACCAGACAGATCCTTGCACCTTACAAGCCTCTCATATTAGCCCAGACATTAATAATCAACCTCTCTTTTTTTTGGAGAACATTAACCCAGACATTAATAATCAACCTTTTTTTGGAGAACAGGTGTTTTCCTTCTTAATATGGTTTGTCGGGCCATTGGTCAGGCCTGTGACCTATGCTGAAGTTCACATCATGGATTAAAGCCCAATCTGGGAGCAGCAGACTTTTCACTGGACTATCAAAATGGAATTAAGGAATTCAGTGTTAATTCTCATAGTCAGGGGATGTTGGACAGGGACAGAGCCCCCATCCCCCAGCATTCCAAGGAAGGCCTTGCATCCCATGATGTAATACTTTGAAATGCATTATGAACACTGGCTCAACGCGCCGCCCCTTAATGAACACACCCCACCCCACTATCCTTCCCTTAGGCTGACCTATGGATCTATTTTTACATCCCTGATTATGACAAAGGGCCTACAGCATTAATCCATCTGGAAATGTCAATGGTTCCAGAAAGGTTTAATAGGGAAAATATCTTGAACAGAACCTCCCTGGTTACCGACAGGAGAAACAAGCCTTTGAAAGAGAGTCAGAGTTATTGTGAGTCAGCGCCTGGCTTAATTGATGTATTTTTAAGAAATCTATTTCTACTTAGTGTTGCTAACTATACCCTTTATCGACTGAATTGTATGTCTGACCATCGTGGCGACCACCTGGAATTCACATTAGGTTGCGCTACACTAACAGTAATAGCACTAGCAGCAATACCGCAATAACATAATGTGAATTAATTAAAACCGCCAATCAATGTCCTTTAGTGAACAAAGTGCTTTGACAGAAGCGCGCTAAATCGCCCTCTAGTGGCTAAAATTAAAAGAGTTGGTGCCACCTTACGTATATACTAATAGCTATATAAACTATTACTGTGTATATACGATGGCACGTCATATATGTATGATGGTTATTTTCAGGAAAGTTTATATGGAAAGTTCTGTACTGAGTGTACTCAAATTAACAAATAGGATCCAGTAAATCCTTCTCGTTTTAGTGGAAGGTGACGCAGATGATGCTCCAGCCCCCACCGTATCTCTGGTAGTCATGCTGCGAATAGACCGGTTAATTTACACTGGAGTGACATGACACCATCGGTTTTCTCCTAGGCTTATGCGGCGGATGTCATTTCCTGTTTATTTAATTGGGTGACGCTTTAAGATGGTGTCTCTTCTGCATTCCGCAGTTTGCCATCCATTTATACAGCTGGGTATTTTACCGAAACGATTCGGGTTAAATACCAGCTAACGTTGGGCTACAAGGATTTATTTTTGACCACTGCGCCACCTACCGGCCCTAACCGTCAGTGACGGCAGCCCATTGAAACAGGTCTTCGCGATTCTTGAGCTTTTCAAATCTGTCACTGCTGACTACAAGTCATGGACATTTACTTTCCGTACAGGCTTCTTGATCTAAAGAAATGGACGAAAATGCAACGATAACGAGCAGGTTAATGTAATTAATAAGACACAAGGGGGATATGCGAGGGCGAACATGAACGGAACCGTGCAGATGCAATGACAAGGCGGCTGCGTGAATCCCAAGAGTCATTTCGTTCAAAACGGAAAACGGAATAAAATAGCGTGCCCGTTAGCGCATTCTGCCCATACTGACGTATTTTTTGTTGAAATATACAAAATCTCCTTTTATCTGACCATAAGCGGTTTATGATAAAGCAGTTATTATTTTTGAAGTAGCGGCTCGTGTCTTTTTATACGTCGCCATGGTAACGCCACAAACAGCAGCGCACCCCCTAACAGTAAGAAGTTTTTATTTTAATCTGGAGACACTTCGGCTCTTTAGAGACTTGCGATGATTCATGTCTTCGTAATAACCTCATATATTATAATAGAGGCGTTTTAAAACTTCCGCTTCACGTAGCCTGTACTGATTCCACAGCCGCGCTTTTCGAAACGCCCTTTCTTTCTAAGGCATGACAGGGTACAATAAACCTGATGTAAGAGAACATGCATAAATATACGCGACAATAAATGGAAAGTAAAATGTCAACGCACTTTTTGGGAATATGACCCGTTTTAGACTTTACATAGACCATTACACGGCCCTTAAGAGAAATTGCAGATTCAGGCTAATGGAAATGAAAGCAGCTGCTCTCTCGTTTACCACACGCACGGACCCTGAAATATTAATACTGAAGCTTCCTCCTTAACTGGGCGGACACCCGGCTTTTTATTTATTTAAAGTAGCCAGCGCCAATTTAAAGGTCTTAAAGACACGCATCGAGCACGTTAATACGAATGGTTAAGTTCTGATTTGTATGTAAGGTACTTTACAGCCGCCTGTCACATTAATCCTCTTAAATACGGGCGGACAGGAGCGCTCCAGCCGAACAGGTCCGGTTACGACTGAGAGCGGCGCTCAGACTGACGGGCAGCGCGCCCCGCAGCGCAGGCAGGGCGGAGGATAAGGGCAGCCGGCTCCCGGGCGGATCGAGCGCTCTTTAAATTGCTGTTTGCTCCTCGTAGTTATTAAACTGCAGGTTCTGGGCTGTCAGCTGGATTTGTGATTAAGACCCAAAGCGACAAGACTGGTGGATACAAACCCGCTCAGCTATAATCACAAAGCAGTCCTGATAGTGTTTTTGTTTTATTATTATTGTGGGATTTTGGCATCTATCTCCAGTGGAAAACCAAGACACTCCGGTCGAATTGGTTGGTGTAGCGTACCAGTGGAGCAGAGTTGAAATAGCAGGTGAGTATTTTCGGGACTCTACAAACGCTTTTGTCTTTAGCAAACATGATAATCTTGTGAGTTTAGTGAGTTCCAGTGGGCATCTTGTTTCTGGTAATCCGGCTCAAAGCGGCGTGTCCTGAGCCTGTGTACGGGAATAGCGAGCCTGCCTTTATCTGAAGTTCGCCAGGTTAAAACACGGTGTCCGGGTGTTGCGATCAATCGTGTAGTGGTAAATAGTCGCTTAATGCGAATGGTTTGCGTTACTCGCCCTGCTCCTGAGAAATTCTGTCAAGCCTTTGGTTTGTTTCCTGGACGACTAAGCGCTCAAATCCTCAAGATTAATTTGACGGGGTATTAAGTTCCCGAGCGAAATGAATGTCGCTGCTGAAAACTACAGTGCTTTCATTAATTACAAAGCTGCGTTATTTAAAACGAAGTTTTGGGTTTTCCCCAGGTGAGCGTTGGTCCTTTCTTGAGCTTTTTTGGTCTAGTTCATTTAATGCAGGCATGCTGTTAACCCCCAAAGCACCGTAGCCTACTTGTGGAGTATAAGCGAGTTTGTTTGCAACCAAGTGCCGCGATCTCCACGCACATTTACATCTTAATTGTTAAAACGTATTAAACGTCATATGACGAGATCAAGCTTGGTTACTCATTCCTTTCAATTCCGTCTGTCATGCATAAGTGTGTCATTAGTCACGTGTAATTGCTTCCATCGGACCTTTTATTGTACTTAAATGTATAGAATTGTGTGTGTGTATAACAGAGTGATTCAGTTTCTTTCGCCTATGAATAATAGTTTAGTGGTGTGTGAGGCATCACGAAAACAGAAGGTGCGTCCAAAACCGTCCGCCAGAAAGCGGGTTTCAGAAGTATTTCGTACCTTGATCGCCATAGTAAAGGTTGTATATATTTAAGAATCACGATTTACTTATTTCATACATGATAATGGATACTGCAGGTGAACAGCTTGAACAGAGGATCCGCTTGATTTTTTTTTTGTTTTTCCCACAGATGTGGCAGTTGTACCAAAACAGGAATCCCCCCCAAAAAATGCTGACAAATTCATGTCGTCCAATAAAACAAAACGTGTTGATTGAATCTCAGTTTAAACTCGAAATAATAGCAGATTACGGTGTAATTTATCAGATTTTCTATCTATATTTACTTTTCGTATGGATGTAAGGCGCGGTTCGTTAAGGTCTTGTCGATGTGGCGAGTTAAAGCTGAACATGAAACTCGGTTTAAAATCGATACTGGTGCGGATGATGCGCTCTTTGTTGCAACATATTGATTAAGAAGAAAAGTAGGCTGTTGTAAATCTCCGAAATCCCAACCCCAGGTCCTCCATCTAGAACACCCCCCCTTCTGAGGTCCAGATGACTAAACAATGTGCTATAGCTATTGTGGACCTCCCCCTTCCCCCCTCAGACATCACAGAATAAAATGCCTTTCAATGCCTAAACGTGAGACTTCATACTTCCTTTGCAGAGGCTCTGATGGACATGAGCCTAGTCTGATTGCTCGGTGTCATCTCTGGAAATACAAGCTGCGTAACATGAGCCGGCGATGAAGGTTCCGCGGCGCAGCGTGTGCGGTTACCGCGCCGGGATCCGCACGCAGATTGCGGCTTCGCCCGGGAAAAGACATCGCCATTGATCGCTGAATTTTTAACACTTCGGTTGAAGGATCCTTTTTATTGCCATGGCAGAAGACTCTGGGGAAACCATCCATAGATCAGTCACATTTTATAGATCCCTTTAGATAAGTGCCTGAGTAACAAAAACGGTTTTTGGACTGAGTGTAGGGACGTTTTTGAAATTGATTCTCGTCAGACTTATCCTCAGAATCCCCTGTCAGCCTGGGTCATGTCATACTATTTAGTCGTCGCTCTATAGACGACTATAGCTCTAAGGAATTAACCGGACCAAGGTGAGTTTCTTTACTGAACAACAACATATAAACTGAATAACTAGCATGCACGTTACAAGGATATGCAAATAAGTAGCCTTCTTACGAATCCCATCAGGACATATGAGGGGTCCCACCACCGGACCACACCTGACTTGCAGTAATGTACTACTAATTTAGTCAATAAGCAAAAACGGAAAAGAAGCCCTTAGTGCTGATTCTGGAACATGACCCTGGGTTTCGGAGGAGAGACTTAAACACTGTCTCTGGTTAGCTGCTGTTAGCTTTCTGTGTGGGTAGGTATTTATTAGCCAGTGCAATGAATCTTGGAAATTTACGACCGGGTTGCCAGTTCTCGCCCATCTGGCGTAACACTCACGCTTTCTTACTCCCACGCGCACGCAAGAAATCTAACGACAAATCTATATTATTCCATTATAAACCTAGAATTAGCTACATCAAAAGCGTTGGGGTAGTCTGCAAACTCTACAGACTACTCGTTCAACTATTTATAAGGCAATAAAACACGTTCATGTAAATGTGTGTGCAGACTAGTCGGGAATTGAAAATCTTACACCAGTCAGCTGACCAAAGTTGGGAACCCTGTTAAGGTGAAACAGAAGAGAACCGTTCTGGCCTTGTGGCCAGAAGGCAGCTTTCCGTGTGATTTGAGCGGACCCTCGTGTATCTGCGTCAGTTCACGCCCCCTGCTGTCAGTACGGCTGAGTGCGGGGGTTGCGGATGTCAGAGATGTGTTCTGCCCCTGAAATTAATTACATGTTTCTCGCTCTCTAAATTAGCACTACCGGCTCTTAGGTGGATCTGCAAAATGGATTAAAACCAGTGCTTGTTTGAGGGGGAAAAAAAGATTTCACCACAGTTTTCTCACATCGGCCTAAGTACTCTTTGGCTTTGTTCAGCTGCATTGGCTTTAGAGCTGCTAGGATTGATTGGTTTTTGACATTTACAGATAGCGGTGCTTGAGCCCGTCATGGGGAAATGTCATCTTTTGTTTTACGTGAAAATGTGTGCTTCCAGCATATCGACCGGAGCGGCCTCCATTTCTCATGTCCAGTCTAATTGGTTTGTTTTTCCCTCTAAATTTTCGGTCCGCACCGATCCCCACGGAGCTGTTTATCTCTGTTTGAATAGCCTATCAAGAGCTTCTCTCGTTCTCAGGTTGTTACGCAGGGAGACGCGGTTCTGGTTCAGATCGTTCTGTTCTTTCTGGTCTTCAGGGCGTCCCTGCCGCCTCTGAAATAACCTGTCGTAATTACCCTGCTGTTCTATCTGCTAATCGGTTCGCAATTATTCCCGTTGCCTCCTTACTGGCGACGGACCGCGTTTGAGGCGTGCTGCTGCTGCAGTCCCATACTTCACTAAACGACAGCGTGGTTTGAGGATCGGTTTCACGCGGAACTCATCGCGCTGTCTTCTGGGAGCAGAACGCAGAACCGGGTGATTTATTCCTACGAATTAGAAAAGCTTTTCTCGTGACCTTTTTGGTCGTAGCTTTAAGGCCCCCCACCTTACTGCGTGGAATTTCAGACATTAGCTGTGGTGTAACGGTGTCCTCACACAGGTTAAAGGTCAAACTCTTAGCACGCGTAGCAGACATGCAGGGTAACGTAGTACAGCTTTAATGGGCTCTGAAGTGAAATCGTGACCAGAGTACCAACCCCCCCCAATCAGGTGTACTGGGAATGGAGAACGGGACCTGAGGGACATCAGGTGAGGCTCTGAAAATGACCCCTAAGGGTATACGTTAGCCCGTTGCTAATGCCACATTGAGTCAGACATTATTCTCATAGCACAAGATGAAAGCAGGTATGCAAGTAGCTACTCATTAGCATACGTTATGGACTGTATGATCCACAGTTCTGGAATCTTCCTTTTGGGGCAGGACTTGTTCTGAAGGCGGAATGGGTGTTTGTACAGACGACGTACGGCTCTAGTTATGCGTAGCTCGAACCTGTTATTTAACAGGGATTTTAATCTAGTCCTTTATATGTTTTTAGATTTACTGTTAGCCGTTTTGAAAGTTTGGCCTTATTGAGGACGTGATCCCCGCCCCCTTGTTGGCAGGGTACCCCCCCCCTGGGCCCCGCCCCCTTGTTTGCGGGGTACCTCCATGGTTACCTTGTATGGATGGTGCTGCTATCTTAATAGTAAGCGGTCCTTCTTAGCCACCTCCCACACCCCACACAAATCCTGAAACGATGGAGGCCTCAGTGTCATGGAAACCATCGCACGGAGCCGTACACAAATTATGGCTGATCGGGACAGCCGGCTGCATATCTGCAAGCCGCTCTCGCAGCACGGATACCGTCTCCGTGGAGGCAAAGAGCTGCTGGGGGGTGGGCTACAGAGGCCCCTACCAGGGTTGCTAGGGCGGGAAACGGTTTACGATAAGCTCCCCTTGATCACTGAGTGTTTGCAAACCTCTCGCAGTGACTGCCGTGTCAGTCTGGTTTCCGTGAAGGGTTTTGAGAGACCAGTTTGCTGAGGTAGGTGTCCAGTGGGAGAACCCGGCTCCCAGTTTCACCAGTCTTCCCAGCTGATATGAGTACAGGATGTGTTGGAGGTTGGGGGGGGGGGGCATTTTTTGGTAAGCAGTACAGTAACTAGTTACCGTAAGGATTACAAGTGGATTGAGCTGCTTAACCAGTCCTGCTGTCATGGATATGAAACAAACAGTGGGTTAATCTCACTTCCTTATGTCAGAGTTAATTAACATTGCCGGCCTTATTGCCCTGGGGGGTTTAGTACTTTTAATTTGTACTCCCTGTTACCATCAAAGCCCAGATGTTTACTGTATACAGCAAGCCAGTAATGGGTGGACCAGTGACATTAAAACATTTTTAACGCTGCTGATATTGCCAGTTAATGGAGGCAAGGACTTTATGACGTTCTGAGCGGGATTGCTGAAAAACTGAGCCAATCTGGATGCTTTCGGCAACTTTCCTTTGTGTTTAATTTCCCGTCAGGGCTAAAAATAAGAGCGACACAAAGATGGATCTCCCCGTGGTATTTTTAGCCGAAATGTGATCGGCGAACCTGCCACAGGTGGAGTCGTGGGATGGATCTGGAGATGACGGCGGACTGCTGAATGATCAGGAAAACCGTGCCTGGTCTGGGAGCTCCTTCCTGGTCTCCCCACCCTGTCTGGGAAGCAGGGTACCTAGTCTGGCCTGTAGCTTAAATCCTGATTAATATGGCCCGGTTAGGAACTTCTCAAGGTAGAATTGGTGAAATCCCAGACCTCTTCTGGGGCCTGTCAAGATAAATCTGCTGAGATAAATTCACTAAATGTTGATTAGAGCTGCAACCTAATTATACTTCTGAAGGATGCCAGTTCTGCATTAGCGCCTGTTATCCCCCCCAAGGATGAGGAGTGTGTCAAGTAACAAATGGCTGAGCCGCTTAAAACTGTGTTCCTGTGCAGAGCATCAGTGGTTCTTTAAAAATGGCTGCAAACGCTCGTCTAGGGCGGGACCTGCTATGTAGCGTCTCATCCTCTGTAGCGATGTGCAGAATCGCTCCCCCCACACACCCGTTACTGGTGTCTGTGGCGGCCTATAAATGTAGGAAATTTGAGGGGTTAAAGATCTGGGGGAATCTTTCAGGGGATGGCATCTGATTGGCTGGGTTTCTCAGGTGGTGTCTGAATCCTCCAATCAGAGCCCTCAGGGGCTGTAATCATCACTGCCCAATGCCTGCTTGAGGGTCGCTGCCATAGGGCCCTTGAGTAAGGTGCTTAACAGGAAGCGCTTCAGTGAAGTGTTCAGCTGTTTGGGGGTGGGGGGGAGGGATTAGAGAGTGCATATGGTGCCAGATGCGGGTATCTGCTGAACACGACTCGTACGCCCTGTTGGACCAAGAGGAGATGCTGGTGGGTTGAAAGGAAAACATTATCTTTGGAGGAGAACATGCTGAGGGAGATTAGATTATACCCAGTATTTTGTTGATGGCGGGGGGGGCGCTAAAGAATAGCGAGCCTGAAACTGAATATGCCGACCGGTCTGAGGTGGGGGCAGCAGCCCCCTCAGTGACGGCTGCCCCCCCCCGATCTGAAATAACTGGGCCCTCAGGTCTGTCACGAGCTCTGTGTATTACTGTTGAATTCAAGCTCAAAGTTTTTGACATTCCCAGAACATTCTGGGTTCGGATCCCAAGTGCTCTTTAAGCAAACAAGCTCTCTGACACTGCCCAGGATGGCGTTGCCTGAGTCAGCTCTAATAAGGCCCCCTCCCCTCGGCAGGGGATGGGGGATTCTCGCTGGGGTTGCTGTGTGTCAGCAGTTGGACACTAAGTGAAATGAAATCCTTTGTTTTTGCTCCAAATTAATAGTTTTAAACTTGTGTTTTGCCAACCTCCTTCTGCTATTTAGGGTTGGCCAAATCATGCATGAGCTTTAACACGAATGTCGGCCGCAAAATGAAGGTACTCTCTCTGCAGTGGATCGTCTGATGTTTTATATCCTGATACTTTGTGGGGTTATACAACATAAATTTAAAAACGGTGAGTTAATGGTGGGAACAAAAAGTAATGTCCGCGCCAAGATGTTTTCTAGTGCCAAGACGCCAGGAATTTTGATGCACGTGATTGCACTTGGGGGCGTTGTTGGGGCGTGGGTGCTGCTCTTTGTCTCTTCCTGTCTCCCGGCTTTCGTGTAACACGCTTCACATACTTTCGTTTCACTCCCTGCTACCACGTGCTGTTCTCCAGGTTAGTTGGAGATCCAGGAGTGGTTTTAGCAGCCAGGAATGCAGTGTTCTCATAGGTGAACAACGGCAACATCATCTTCTGGCATAAAGCCCTGGACAAAGCCACAACCCCAAAATATAACAACAACATCTTGCCTAAGGCCGAAGACAAGAACAACAATCCCATAATGCAGCAGCATCTTTTTGACTATGGCCTTAGAAAGAACATCCATCCATGCATTTTCCAAACCGCTTATCCTACTGGGTCGCGGGGGGGTCCGGAGCCTATCCCGGAAGCAATGGGCATGAGGCAGGGAACAACCCAGGATGGGGGGGCCAGCCCATTGCAGGGCACACTCACACACCATTCACTCTCACACGCACACCTATGTGCAATTTAGCAACTCCAATTAGCCTCAGCATGTTTTTGGACTGTGGGGGGGAAACCGGAGTACCCGGAGGAAACCCCACGACGACATGGGGAGAACATGCAAACTCCACACACATGTGACCCAGGCGGAGACTCGAACCCGGGTCCCAGAGGTGTGAGGCAACAGTGCTAACCACTGCACCACCATGCCGCCCCCTTAGAAAGAAGAATAATCCCATAATGCAACAGCATCTTCTTGACTATGGCCTTGGAAAGAACAACAATCCCATAATGCAACAGCATATTCTTGACTATGGCCTAAGACAGAACAACAATCCCATAATGCAACAGCATCTTCTTGCCTATTGCCTAAGACGGAACAACAATCCCCATAATTCCCCCTGCCCTATCAACCTCTAAATTTCCTTCCACATCATGCTGTTCGTTTTCGTCATACACGTGCCTGTTAATGACTGCTGCTCTGTGTGGCACACGGGTATCTCCTGCCTGCTGTGGGAGGGGCTGTCTGCACTGTAGAGTCTGCAGGAAAATGTCGAGCCTTCAGCCGACTGGCGTGAATGAAGTTCTGACTGGGTGAGGGATCGTGCAGTTTGAACCGCGGAGGTTGTGAGTGACTAATGAATTGGACAAAGTATGGCGTTGCGATTATACTACAGGTTAAATGTGACACAGTGTCATTAGAAGGGAATCGCAGTGAAATATGATCATTGTATAAACTCCAGGGTTAAGAATCCGCACTCTAATTGCTGTCGGTTTTCATGCCGGTTCCGCCTTTTGCTGGATTCTACGGTTTCTGTTTAGTTTTTTTACAATTTACATATTTAGCATATAGATTCAATAAAAGTGACATACGTTTCAGAATGTTGCTCAGGGACACGGCAGCGAGACCGTGGGATCCGAACCAGTGACCTCCTGATCTTAAGTACGGCATCCGAACCCGCTGAGCCACACCGCGCCCTATGTTTCCTGGGGCCGGGTTCAAACTTGTTGTAACTGGATCAGTGCTTGTGGGAGCTGGAGGATAAATATCTGAAGGGCTGAAAGTCTGTTGACACGCCTCTTTTTTTTTTTTTTTTTTTTTTTCTTTTTTCATCTCCTCCAGGATCGACCCCCCCGATGGAAAGCTAGTGGCACTGCGGAGTCAGGGGACCGTGGAGATATGGTCAAGCACCAACCCTTGCAGGTGTACGAGAGGCAGCTGTGCTTGTCATGCCTGACTGGGATCTACGGCTGCCGCTGGCAGCGGTACCAGCGGTCGCATGACGACAGCACGAGGGTGAGCACCACCTTCTGGGGAATCGCGTGCTTCCATAAGGAAATCGCCGAAGGCTGAAACTGGATGCTAGGGGGTAATGTCGTGGTTAATTAGGGCTGCTTTAAAACTTGCTTGCTGATTGGCAAGTGCAAACGCAGAGTCGTAGCTGAGCCTTCGTTAACGCTTCCTAATTGCTGTCTTAAATATTTATGCAGTTCTGTCTGAGACCCTCTGCTGGTGCTGTGATCTTCCACACGCCCACTCAGTCACACGATATCTGCCATGAAGCTAAGTGTTCAGGAGAAGCTCCCACTGTTACGTGAGAACACGGGGACTCCCCAGACAGTTCGCATTTTTGCCCCCCCCCCCAGCATCCAGCGCCGCTGCACTTAGACATTCGGTGTTCTTCATTTGGCTGGAAGTTGAGAGGGAGCAAAATTGTGGACATGGCATGATCTAGTCAGTTTTGTGGATTACATTTCTGACTGTTGTTATGAGTTCAGAGTGCGCTTACTACATTTGCGAGTTGTGATCGTATTTTCCGGTCAGATTGTATCGCTTCTGGTAACTAGTATTGATGCACCTGTCCATAATGGGGGGTGGGGGGCGCGGATACCCCCATCCTTTATTGAAGTCTGGTCAACGTGGTTCTCTAAGGAGTGATTTATCTTAATTAGCACAGAAAAGCTCATTTTATTTCAGAGTACAGGCAATCCGTGCTGCTGGTCACAGTGATGGCTGTTACTTAAAAATATGTCCTGTGCGAATTGTCTGGCTCGTAGTCCTGGTCGCTGGGTGTATTTTTTACGTTTGCTTTGTGACTCTCATTATAATAGGAATGTTTTTTTAGGCAAATACCACTTCATATATTGGCCCACTGTGTTTTTTGTGTTACCAGCAAGTTGTTTAAAAACAACTAGCTTTGCTATCTCTGAGCTCTGCACGTAAGTAAATAGGAATGACTTCAAAATCTGTTTGTTAAACACGCGGACAGCTGATAAAGCACGGTGTTGAGAGTTCGCCATGGCGACGAAGCGCTCCCCCCCCCCACCCAGAGCAAGGTGCTGAGGTTCAGTAGGGGGTGAAATCCTGCCCTTTTTCTCGTGTTTTCTCTGCTTGTGGTTCTCTGATTACTGAGTACTCAACCGTTACTCGTTTTCAGTACTTAAATACTGTAGGGACCACATGCGTGCTCAAAGGGGTGTACACCTTGAAGGGCTGTGCACCTCCACCCATGGGAAGGATGGCTGGTAGGGGTGCAGATCAGGACATGTCACCGGGTCTGTTACTCGGGCCTCGAAGCTCACTTCGTTACTGCCAGGGCCTGCACGTGTCATTACGGGAGCCTATATTTATGGTAACACTCAGACTGTCATCCATTCCTTTTGGTTTCTCAGCCTCTGTTGCTGTTTTGCTGATTTTCTTTTTATCATTTTTCAGTTGTCTGCAGTAGTGGGCCATGGTCAGCAGGTGGCCCCTTTTGACGACAATGCCTTTGATCATGGCGCTTCTTGGGGTGCGCTTACATTAGGCGATCCACATCATGCCCGAGCACCTTTGACCCCCCCCGAAGTCCAGTTCATTTGACACATGTGATCGGTCCGTTACCGTAAGCGGGCACGGTTCAGTACGCATCCGTGCACAACCGCGGAACATTGACGCGACGGCAATGTCGCGACTGAGACACTGTATGTGTACCGGACCTGGAAGGAACGGATGGGGCAGGCTGTACAGATTGGGCATGCTGTACAGATTGGGCAGTGACAAACATTTAACAGACATTGTGGCAAATGTATCACTTTGGTAGAGATGCAGTGTTTGCTGGAAATGTGGGCTGATAGAGGATCTAGAAACACTCAGGGATACTATTTCCCCAAAAATCTTTTTTTCTATGTGCAGCACGATTAAATGAAAATCGTTGTATTGCATATTCTGTTAATCTGGAGTGCCATGTCATCGCCTCCAAAAATGGATCCAAATAGACCACAAAATAAGGAAATTAATCATGGACTCCCTCGTACTGTGAGAATTCTTTTCTTCCTGTTTACGTCAACACATAGTCGCACAGTGATGACAAAAGCGTGCTCAGGCTCGGAACGTCAAGTGCAACGTGAGTGCAGGCCAGTGGGGAAGGGGGGGACAGTCGTGCCTAGGTTACAAGGCAATCAGGCCAAGCGTGAGTATGCCCTAACATGCTCCCGATTGTCTGTGGTCACTCCTCGCAAGGTGTTGAGGCACATTTGCCAATCCGTGACCTTGAGAGCAGGCCGTCCTCCGCAGGGCTTCCCGTCTCCCCCGCTGAGTCGTATCGGAAACGGAGACGCCGCCGCTGCTGCCGCACGTGTGTCCCCAAGTCCTAGATTAATAATTCAGGACTGAGTGTGGTTTCCTGCTGCCTTAAAGACCCACACAGAACCTCGAATCTCCGCGCCCTGTGGCTTCCCAGCCTGTAATGCACCGGATTCAACCAAAGAATGGTCACTTTTTAGCTTTTGCATGTGGCTCAGCAGGTTGTGCCTGTGACCGGAAGGTTGTTGGTTCGAATCCCATTCTCTCCTAAATAGTCACATCTTCATTAGGCCATGGAGTATAGCTCTTAACCCTTCAAAAATGCTCCAGGGACAGCGGGAAAATGGCTAACCTTGAGCTTCAACACCAAGCTGCTGTATACGAAAACAAAAGCATCACTTTTTATATGTTGCTGTGTGGTTTTATTTATGGTGAAATAAACACACTACAGATTTGGTTTAGGGACCCGCAACAGGTGCTTTGAGGGTCCCTGGTTAAGATAAACAGCGTCCCTTCCCTGAAGCAACCCCTGCTTTCAGAATCTGGTCATATCACTATGTCTTGCATCCTGCCTCCGCCTCCCCTCAGTCTGCGAACTTGGGTGATTCTCAACCCAGCTTGCTGCACACCTGCCAATCCCAGCCAATCAGGAACACTGAATACCTGGCGCAGGTGTGCTGGGAGCTGGGAGGGGGCAAAAACGTGGACTATCTGGGGGACGGTCTCCCTCCTCCTGTGAGGCCGCACACTCAGCCAGCCAGATGCGGCCGGCTCTGTGGAATGAGCAGCCCTCACGGCTCTGACCTCTGACCCCAGCAGCTCCTTACATCACGTCCCATTGGATTGTGTAGCCGCTGTCAGATGTGTACCAGCCAACCCCTCCCCCGTTAAGATACCGGTCAAGTGTATTGTTGGCTTTTTGCCCCCTTCAGAAGTAAGCTTGCTCAGCCTTGTTGATGTTTCCTATGCTCTGTTCCCCACCCCGGAGAGCGGTGACCATCCACACAGATCCTCGACCACCTCCTGTGCATAATTAGTGTCATTAGCTGCACATGCATGGGAAGCATCAATTTGCGGGTCCCTTCAATCCTGACCCCGCTGGCATCTCCCTCTTTGGCCGGGTGAGGGGCGGGGCCTGTTGCCATGGTCACATGGTCTTTCCAGTCATCCTTCTGCTCCTCTTGGTGGTAGCACGCCTTATCCCGCATCCCAGATGGTCCATGTCAAATCACACGCATGCAGTGACTACATTCTAGAAAGCTCGTTTTCATCGGGGGGGGGGGGGGGGGGCTTGAAAAGTGCATGTGTGTGAGGATCCCTTTCTGGGGGGCTGGGGTTAGGATTTCTTTCTGGGGAACCTTAGTAATCCTCTGCTGAAAATATTCAGATGCCAATTTTGTTATATTGCGAGAAGGGTAATTGGAACAGGTTCCCTGAAGTCATGCATATTTGCTTTTTACAAGGCGGTTTCTGGGAATTTTATGGTGGGAGCTGTTTTCCTATGCCAGACAAGTTCTAGCGTGCTGGATTCTCACATCTGCTGCACACCAGTGTTTTCATCAGTGTCTGTTGGTGTTTTGCTGGTTCTCGATCCATTCTCTCTCACAGCGGATGTTCCCCTGGTTCCCGATCCGTTCTCTGTCGCGGCGGATGTTCCCCTGGTTCCCGATCCGTTCTCTGTCGCGGCGGATGTTCCCCTGGTTCCTGATCCGTTCTCTGTCGCGGCGGATGTTCCCCTGGTTCCTGATCCGTTCTCTGTCGCGGCGGATGTTCCCCTGGTTCCTGATCCTCTCTCTCTTCTGTCACAGTGGGAGCGACTCTGGTTCTTCATTCTCTGTGCCATCTTCCTCCTGGTCCTCGTCTGGACCTACTTCTGGTGGGCCACTCAGAATGACTACAGCGAACTGAACTGGTGAGTTTGGCTGGGATTAGACCCTTAGACCCTTCTGGTTCTCGCACCCTCGGCATACGTAACACCCTTTACCACTCGGCCCCAGAACGTCACAACTTCCTGAAAATACACTTAGTAATTAAATACTTCAGTCGATAAAATATTCATGGACACAAAAACAAGCATTCCATTATTTAAAGACATCTGTTAAGCAAAATAATAACGTAAGCTGAGGTCAGAAGTGTTTCATGGCTGAAGCATGTCATGAGTATCGAAATCGAAGCCTCGCTGCGTTGGGGAGACATTGGCCACTTTCCAGGCTCATCTTCATCTCCTCTCGCCATCGACCGTCTCCACTTGGACGGCAGTTCTCCTGGGTTGGGTTTCCGCCTGCTCCGGGACGACCTCAGGGTGTCTCTGGTGTTCCCCAGGACATTTAAGGCACCATTACCTCCTGCATTAGGTCGTACTGTTAGCTAGTTACCAGTTCCACTGTTTTAACTAGGTTACTGATCCTAACCCACTTACCCCCACCCACTCCTCTCCCTCTTGGAGATGTTCACATCTCCAAGCATCAGGATCCTTTATGGCTCTGAAACGTTCCTTTATGGGATTCAAGTGACGGCTGCTCGTATTTGCGATTCTCCTCCCGCGTCTCCTGAGGGCAGCTAATTAAATCACATGAGCTGAAATGCTTTCTGGCCACGGACCTGTAAGCTTCGGGGTCAGATGTATTCTGAAGTAAATTGCCCTGCACGTCAGTTTATTATATGTAAGCACTCTGCAAGCAATTAAGTGGATCGAAGATGGATAAATGTAAGCGCTTGATACGCATCTAAATTGCTCAAAATGGGACTGAATATTTTTTGCACGTGAAATTCAGGCGACTTGCTTTAAGTGACCAGCAGGGGGGGCTCTCCTCAGCCCTCCAGTGCACTTTCTCAGCCAATCTGAACTCGCTGGACTCGCAGAGGCTATTGCTGCCTGAAGGAGCTAGACGGAGTTCACCTAAGGGTCATCCCCTGACCACACAGGCATTGCTCTATCGTGTAGGCCAGACCTGCATGTCTCTAACGGGGAGGCCTTTCTCTAGAAACCCCTGTGCAACGAGGCCTGCTGGGAAATGTAGTCCTGCCTGTGAGTCCACTCTACAGCCTTCTCAATTCTTTCAGCCCTTTCTGCTAACCCAGTCGCTAACCGCTTTTGAACATTTCCGTCATCAAACCCGGTTACTTTAGGGTCCTTCCCAGTACCACAGTGGGCAAGGCACTGCTATAGTCCGCATTTCATCCATCTTGCCTTTCAGGCTGCTGTATAACAGATCGGGGGAGTGGACAGACGGGACTGTTACCATAGTTGCTGCCACAGCTGCCGGCTTCACCTATGTTACATTTTTAATGGTGAGTTGTCATCGCCGGTGTTCACACAAGCATCGCTGCCAGTCCCTGCAGTTTCCTCTCCCTGGGCGTCGGCTGGAGGACCATTTATGTCACACGGACATGTTTGTGGAAGCTGAAGTTTCCTGGGGTGTTTCCTCCCTCCCATACAGATTTTGGCAGTATGTCACATCCCGGTGGGACAGCAGCTGCACCTCTACTGGCTGCACAAGGTACCCCCCCCCCCCCCCAAAACGCGCTACCTCTCTTAGTCCACATGCTGCGTCGTTAACATAAGCTGCTGCACCTTTTAGCGTTGTGTGCCGCTGCTAGCATGAGATGCCATCCTTTAATATGGCATGCAGTTACCACATGACCGGTGAGCATCCAATCAGATCTGTCAAGTAATCGTAGCTGGCCAATCTGGAGATAATATGCAAACGATGCGATGAGTTCTGTCTGAAGTGGGCGGGGTCTCGTCCGTCTGCCCTCTGAAGGTCATGCTTACTGCAGCGTTCCTGACCACAGTCGTTGGGTTTATTTACATCAACGGCGTTTGGGGTGACGAATGGAAGACTGTGCTCATATCCCTGCAGGTGAGACGGGGTTCGACCCCCACTGCGGCTCACTGTGTACTCCTGCACGCTTGAGCCGTGTTGTGGCACTGACACGACAGTTTGTTTACAGGTCATGGGCCCTGTTCTGCAGCTGGGAGCCCTCACTGTCATCACACTGCTGGCCTGGGTGGTGGCGGGACAAGTCGTCCGTGCTGAGAGCATGAGTGAGTCACGGGGAGTCCTGATTAAAGGTCAGACCTCCCTATGTGGATGGGAGAGTTGCCAGAAGTGTAATTCGGTGTCTGTTCTGGATTTTCCAAATAAGACGACCTGGTCTAAACCCACTTTTTTTTTTTTTGTTTCCTGCCATTTCCTCATTGTTGATCAGGTGACTTAAGGAGTTTCAGGTTTTGTTTTTCGCGTACGGAAACCTACGCTGTACTTCCGCATAGTGAAACAACCTTTCCACCTGCTTCCTGGATTGTGTGCTATGGGAGTATGTAGAAGGATGCAAAGGCAAAATGGAACTGCGTAACAAAAATAAGAATAAATAATATTAGCATAAGAATAAAATTGCAATAAAAAAAATATAGATCGCAGAGCCGTAACATGGGTGGATGCTAATATGACACGGATGTCCTACCTCCCCAGACAGCCAGGTGGCGCTGGCACTGGCCTATCTGGCTGTTCTGCTCACCGTCTACTTGGCCCCACTCGCTATCTCTTCCCCCTGTCTGAAGGGCCAGGGGAACTTCAGTACACGGCCTGCTGTCCTTGGTCGCCGTGGTGCCCCCATGGTGAGTCGGTTGGCTGGGGGGGTTGAACGGGGCATCCTCTACAGCTTGTTCCCGCTTCCGTTGCTTGTTCTTGTGTGGCTGTTCCTCATGGCCGGTGTCTGCTCACTGTCGCCCCCTGCAGCTGGCGCCGGAGAACACGCTCATGTCTTTCCGCAAGGCCTTGGAACAGAAGGTCAGCGGGCTGGAGGCAGATGTGGCTATCAGGTGACTGTGCTGCCTTTTTTTTTTTTGTGGGGGCGGGGGAGAGTAACAGGGACCCTGTGCTGAAAGTCAGGGTCACTGCCCCGCATCTCGCCAGTGACTGCTCACGTGGGCGTATCCCGGGTGTGATTGACAGCCTGGACGGCGTGCCCTTCCTGATGCGGGCCGGCTCGCTGAGGAGGACCACGGACGTGCAGAAGGTGTTTCCCAAGCGCCAGTGGGAAGACGCCTCCTCATTCAGATGGGCGGAGCTGTCGGCCCTCAATGCCGGCCGCTGGTTTGTCAGGGTATCGCTTGTTATTCATTTATGCAAAGTGCTGGCTATGATTGGTCCTCGGCCTTGGGTAGCTGTCGCAAACCTTCACTGCTGACTTTGAACAGATCTTCTGTCAATATGACGTTATGCTTAATTTTAAAGGAATGTATATCTCCGGCAGGATGACCCCTTCTGGACAGTGAGGTCTATGACCCCCCAGGAGATCAGCTGGGCGGCCAACCAGACAGTGTGCAGCCTGGCGGAGCTGCTGGCGTTGGCGGTGCAGTTCAACACCTCCGTGCTGCTCCACCTGCAGCGTCCGCCGCCTGCGCACCCACATCACCTGACCTGGCTCAACGACACCCTGCAGACGGTCTTGCGCTCTGGTGTCCTGCAAAAGCAGGTAGGGATGGACTTCCCGTTTGCCACTGAAGCGATGAGAATTTGACGCCTTATCGCTGACAGCCGTAATCCTTGCAAAAGGAGACGTCGGGGCTAAACTGGTCTTCTCGCGATTCTTCTACGGGACCTCAGGTGCTGTGGACCCCTGACTGGGAGCGGGATATGGTCCGGCGTGTGGCATCTGGATTACAGCAGACCTCTGAGGAGAAACTTCCCGTGGATGCTCTGCATGAACGAGGCCTCCTCCGCCTCTATCTGCGCTATGACCGGCTTTCTGCGACCGAGATCCGGTACGGCTTTCCCGCCGCAAAGATGCTTGGACGTTTGAGAATGAACGCTTCATAGAGAGAGGCTGCATCGGCGCCCCCTTCTGGTGAAGTCGGCAGCTCTCTCCAGACTTACCTGGGCGTTTTTGCTTGCCTTTGTGTTCTAGGGAGCTTTCCTCGCAGAATGTGAGCGTCACTCTCTTCACAGTGAATGCGCCGTGGCTGTACTCGGCACTCTGGTGCAGTGGGGTCTCCTCAGTCTCTTCCGACGCCCCCCACATCCTAAAAAACGTGCCTTCACCTATCTTGCTCGTGGTGAGATCCCATTCTGTGTGTCTATATCTACAGGGTCTCTCTTTCTCCGTTACGCTGTTACTGATTTACACTTTGCTATGTTTCATTCTTGACCTATTATCGGTAGAGTTCTGAACTTTATTGACATCTAGTGGCGGAATGGTGTAAGTGGGCGTTTTTTTTTCTTCCATTATTTCAGAGCCCTGATAAATACTGCTTGGTCTGGATAACATCGGATCTCATCTCATTTGCCATTGTTATCACAGTGTTTACGTTCCAGAGGTAAGTAACGCTACAGTGAAGCAGGCTTTATTAAGCTCGTGTGGATCTCTTTGAGCCCGGAGTCAGGCTGTGCCTTTGAGTGATGTAATCGTTGTCATGGCGAATAACAAGCCCTTTGCCCGTCGGCTTCCTGTATTGTTCCCCCATGTCTGCGCATTGCCTTCGGGCTCAGTAATGGACTGGTCCCATCTGTGACTAAAATCACACCCTCTCAAAGCTTTACCAGTATATCCCTGCAAGTCATCTAGCAGGCAGCGCCCCCTTTAGGGGGGTGGACTGAATTGCTGTTTATAGGCTCCACCGGGCTCCACGCTCATGGCGTGTATCAGCATCTACAGCCACTACTCTGTTGTTTCCCAGCCTGTCTTGGTCTTTCTCTCTTCTGTGGCACTCATGACTCTCAGCTGTCGCATAACCAGGTAATAAGTTCCGCGATGCCTCCTTTCAGCATCCCCGTCCTTCCAAGTCTGTGCTTACTCCAGCTGCTCCTGGCTTACTCCAGCTGCTCCTGGCTTACTCCAGCTGCTCCTGGCTTACTCCAGCTGCTCCTGGCTTACTCCAGCCGCCCACCCTCTCTCAAATGCCCTTCTGTCGGTTCCGAAGCTTTAACCCTTTAACTGTCTCCTGCTTTTAGAAGCTGACTATAGATGGAACTGATTTGTTTCTACGGACATAACACTTCAGAGGATTTTTGGGAGGAATAATCTCACGTTTTAATCAAATAAAATGTTTGCTGCATGATGCTCTGACCTGTAGCTGGCGCCCAAACATGGTCAGGCAGTTGAGGGCACATGGACAGAGTCCATAGATGATCTGGGAGGGTCATCTTTAGACGCTTTAGAGTGACAGAATCACAATTTGGTGCCTCTGTACAAGTTATTACGCCTTTACGTAGTGATGGCTAAATGAAGCTTCATGAACCATTTGCTGTATTTTCTCTCCCCACTAGATGGTGCTCTTTTTTTGCTTTGGGGCATGCTTTGAGTCTTTTTTTTGACTAGAGAGCGTCATCTAGTGGGGTCAGAAAATACAGCAGATGGTTCATGAAGCCTCATTTAGCCATCACTACCTTTACAACACAGTGGCTATTTGGTAAATTGGTAGGAGTAATATTATGCTTTGATTTGGGACTGCTTGTGGCCACAGGTTCAGGAACAGCTTTTTCCAGTCTCTCTCCAGGCTTAACCTTAACTTATAGCTAGTGACTTGTTTGTGGTTGTAACACCTTAACCAGTTACCAGTACGCTTACATGGTGGTGGATGAGAATGTCCTTGATCTTTCTAAGTAAACCTGAAAATCCTGCTCTCTGGGCTGCAGCTCTAGCCCTCAGAGATGGGGACTTGAGTCACTGACTCACAACTCGTCACTGACTCGTAACTCGACTGAGGGAAAGACTCGACTCGACTTGGACTTTAGGGCACGTGACTTGAGACTTGAATTTGCAATGTTTTGACTCGAGACTCGCCAAGGAGTGACGTGTTCCCATCCCTGCTGGCCCTCTAACAGCAGATTGGTGTGAGGGCTGTGGGTGGTGGTGCAGTCTGTCGCCCTCTTGTGGTACAACTGTGTCTTGCCACAGGTGGCGAATGAGCGGCATGCACCGTTATAACCCTGAGCAAATCATGCTGAGCGCGGCGGTTCGGAGGTCCAGCCGAGAGGTCAGCCTCATGAAAGAGAAGCTCATCTTTACAGGTACAGAAAATAGGCAGGCGGGGCTTGGAGCTTCTCTCTGTGCTTCACCTTACTCACCACCAGGGGGAGCTGCTCCAGCCATGTATATATTTACTACTTGCTTGCTTGCTGAGTGTTTGAAAGTTGAAGGTCACTGGCTGCTTGTCCCATGAGTCTTGTACTACCCTCCATGTGTACTAGAGCCCAGCTACGCCCTCCCCAATCCCCCAAACCTCTTCATAATCCTCCTCCTGGATGAGTATGGTTGGGTGTTGGTGTCCTGCATGCACTCATGCTAATGGTACCGGACGAAGGTGGGTCCTGATGTGGTATGTTCAGAATCAGATTGAACTTCTGGTTCAGGACTTGTGCTCTGTTGCCCTCTTAAGCATGGGGGCGGTTTCATATTTGTATTTTATCACTTTTATCACAAGCTTTATCACTAACAGTGTGCATGTCCCACTCCGGTCTCCACAGAAATCGACAATGGCATGGGGGGCACCGAGGGACTGTCCCTGTACACAGAGAATGGGTACGACTGCTACACCAACGAAGGTGTTTCCCATTGACTGTGGTGTCACCTAGTGGCAGCATCTGGAACTGACGGGGAGGCACACTTTTTGAAGCGTCCCCCTTGGACGCGTGCAGTGCCTTTCCAGGCGGTGTGGACCATCTGAAATGGGTCGGCACCGCTCAGCTTGTGGACTTCGGTTTCCTTCTGGGACTGAGACGACTGTTCCGGCACGTTCTCTGTTGCGGCTGGCCCCTCCCCCGCCCCGTGGTCCCTGACTGAAACCACGGGACTCTTCAAGTATGAGGCCCCTGTCAGCTGACCGTTTGAATCGAGTCCGGTTTACGCTGGATATACTGTCACTGTTGTAAATGGACCCAGCAGATGCAGAATGTGGATCTGGGTATCCATGTGCAGTCACTGTCGCCCGATGATAGGCAGAATCAGTGGGTGTGTGTGTTTATGTGACGTGTTAACATGTAACCCCCCCCCCCTACACACACACATACACACGTGTGCCATTCTGCGTAAATTTTATTCTGTACGATTCCCATTTTAATGAGAAAATTGCGAGAACGACATTTGTTCTGTTTTTATACACACTTTCCCGGCATGAACCCCTGAATAACGACGTGCTTTCTTGGCTTTTTAAGAGGTGTTGTATTTATTGCAAATTTTATTAAATGTGACATGAAATCCAGTGGTTTAAGGCGTCCATCTGAGTACCACAGAGGTGTGATGACGTAATTGTAATGCTGGCTGTGGCTTTGTGGGGATGGCCGTGTTCAGAAAGGGATGCGCGTTCTGAATGAGCCTGTCCAGACTGAGCCTCACCAGCAGATGGCGGCAGAGTGCTTTCTAAAGGAATTCTGCTTCAGGCAGCTGAAATGGAGCGGACGGGCTGTGGCTTTCCAGGCTCCTCGTGACAGTCATTCAGAAAGTACGCAACTCTGAAGCCGGCAGGAAAATGAATCTACGACGGCGGTTCCCGCAGGTGTGGATTGGGGCTGGAGGACCGTTGGCTCATGGGAATGGCGTCGGAGTGCCGCAACGGCGACCTTCACGTGAGTGGGGGGGCAGGGGGCGGGGGTCAGACCTCCCATGTGTTCTTATTGTTAAATGCACATAACTGGCGCGTCCTGCTCTTAAAGTAGGGACATCAACAAACTGTACAGCGATGAAAATCACAATCGGAAACAAGTTATAGAGGAAGAACAGAACACGTGTGCAGAGAACCGCCCCCCCCCCCCCCCCCCCACACATGCAACTCTTACCACAACAAGTATCAGTCAGATCTGATTCATCAGCCAAAAACCCCATAGGTCAGTCATAAGGTCTTTGTTCACCGCATCCCTATGGCCTGGAAACTGCCCAGACTCTCAGTGAGTGGGTCATTCCAACTGCTGAGGCGGGACGGGGGACGTTCAGGTCTGTACTATGACGGCGTGCTGACAGGGGGCGCCGTCGGGGTAGTGTCTGCTGTTTTTTTCAGCGCTCTCCGGCGTGACGTCACTGCCGGAGTCGTGGGCAGATCCGGCGCCAGCCCCTTTCTCCTCGTGGCCGGCCCCTTTCTCCTCGTGGCCGGCCCCTTTCTCCTCGTGGCCGGCCCCTTTCTCCTCGTGGCCGGCCCCTTTCTCCTCGTGGCCGGCCCCTTTCTCCTCGTGGCCGGCCCCTTTCTCCTCGTGGCCGGCCCCTTTCTCCTCGTGGCCGGCCCCTTTCTCCTCGTGGCCGGCCCCTTTCTCCTCGTCAGCGTCTGTTAAAGGAACAGAAGGAGTGAGGGAGATACCTCTCTGCTACGGGTAACGCAGCAGTCTGTGTTCATCCCAGTAGCGGCGCCAGAAATGATAGCGTGTGTGAGCCAGTAGAAAATCAGGTGACTTTCACTTGGTGACAAGATCACATTACAGAGTCGACTACATACATACATACAGTATATATTTATCGGTGTTTAAATGGCATCACTAAGACCAAATGAAGAAGGTGGCAGAAAAGTGCTGCTGAGAAACAAATAGATTTTTCGTGCCCAGATCTAATGACGTGCCCAGATTCCTCAGACACAATCGTTTTATCGTACTGCGTTGCTCTCTGTGAACGTTGATGGGGGGGGGGGACTCATGCTGGTTCATTCCAATGAATTTAGTGATCATGTATGTGCCTGTTCATGTCCTAGAATTGCTGGCTATATGGCAGAATCTGTTGTCTGTTCCTAAACCTTCTAGGCCTTCTGTGACTTTTTGTTAAACCATCATTGACAGAGATGCCGCTCGGAGAACTTAAATTCACATGAAGCAAGACAGATCAAAAGAAAGCTAATGGCGAAAGGTGGTTAAAGCACTCGGAGGCATTTTAAAGTTTAGTTTAAAGAAGCGGTTCCGGGCAGTAGTTGTGGACACGCCGGTGACACTGACGCCACAGCAGCTTCACCACTGAGAAGCATGACTTCCTGCCTCTGTGTGACCATCACTTCCTGCCGGTGTCTTTCCTGAGTCGTGTTTGGGTGCAGTTGTCACTTTCAGGCCCCTTCTGGTTCACACACGAGCAAAACAATTCAGCACCGTCAAGCTTCGCCACTCTTAGGACCCCAGAATGCACCAAAGGGAACAAAATAAAACGATAAGATGATCGTCACGTGACGATATTGCTTCAGTATTATTTCAACCCTGATGTAAATGTACTTCATGGATTCAGGATGAGTAACGCAACAGGTCACGTGATTAGACGCTTCCAAAACATTATACTATTGAGAATGTCATGACTAAATTCATATGCAGAATGTTTCAGATTTTTAAGTGATCAAGAAATATCTAGGCAGGTATTTGACAAACTCATCAGTAAAAGCAAAACTGAATATATTAAATGTGTTAAGATTTCAGATAGATTGCAAAAAAATGTCCTACACATACATTTGTGCACAATCTGTGTTTCATAAATGTCAAGTACATTAAACAGATAAAGTATACTTTGAAAACTCATGAAGTATGTATTTCTTTGTTCTTTTGCTTCAACCCAACCGGAAGGGGACTGAGAGCGGCGGGTTTGAGAGAAGCGTGAGAGGAGCAGGACCTGAGAGTGGTTTGGTCTGAGTGGTCGAGCCTGATAGCAACGGGGCCTGAAAATGATGTGAGAATGATGGGGCCTGAGACCAGCCCTGTGAGTAGCTGGGCCTGAGAGTAGCTGGGCCTGAGAGTAGCTGGGCCTGAGAGTAGCCTTGTGAGTAGCTGGGTCTATGAGTAGCAGGGCCTGAGACCAGCCCTGTGAGTAGCTGGGCCTGAGAGTAGCCTTGTGAGTAGCTGGGCCTGAGAGTGGGCCTGTGAGTAGCTGGGCCTGAGAGTGGGCCTGTGAGTAGCTGGGCCTGAGAGTAGCAGGGCCTGAGACCAGCCCTGTGAGTAGCTGGGCCTGTGAGTAGCTGGGCCTGAGAGTGGGCCTGTGAGTAGCTGGGCCTGAGAGTAGCCCTGTGAGTAGCCCTGTGAGTAGCTGGCCCTGTGAGTAACAGGGCCGGAGAATGGCATTGAGTCTGCAGCCGTATATTGCTGCCTGTTCTCAGTGTCCTGACTGAAAGTGATACGACAGCTTTCATTTTCAGAATCATTCCACTTATGCTGGGTACATTTGTGCCCTTGAAAGGTAAAGTGGGCTATCCCACATTTTTGACCCCTACCCCCTTTTTATTGAATATTTTCAGTTGGATAAGTTATTATCTAGGTCATACCTCTGTGCTACCTATGATATATATCGATTGTAGGGTATAGGTTCACTGATTTTTTTGAAAAAATTTCAACTTTGGAGCTCATTTTCTCAAAACTTTGTTTATGTGGGATAGCCCACTTTACCTCTCAAGGGCTCACTTCTGAAACAGGCCATAATGTTTTCATCTGTTACCCTTTTTCCTGTGCAGTGTTTCATTAGAAGGTGATTATAAAGTGTATCTTGAGGTTTACACCGTCTAGCCTTTTACTGAGACTCTTGGTCTTTGGGTCCGCCTGTCATGCGTTAATTTCTCCGTCGCTCCCTGGCATCACTGGATCTTCTCTACATGCTTCAGTGTTCCAACATCACATTTTTCTTGTACTATACATCTCTATTCACTCTGTCCATAACTGTATGAAATGCTCTCATAGAGCTTTAAGCTCCACCCTGATGAGCCCAGTGTGCCCTGATTGGTCAGCTTGCCCTGCACGTTCCACACCTGTCTTGCAGTCTGTAGCCAGATCCTTGCAGGTGGGCAGCCAATAAGGTTACGAGGTGACCTCATCATGTTACGGAAGTAAAGGACGGAATTCCAAAAAGGCATGTCAGGCATATCAGAGCAGAGTAGTGTAAGTTACTCTTTGGTGTGTTCTTTGTACTTTGCAGACCGTTTACATGCACATAGAGCTACGTACATAACAGACTAAAGGAAGGGGGCAAACCACAAAAGCACAATAAGACCCCTTTAATTCCTTTGCACGTTTGCCCTGCTGGGGATGCATGCCACACCATCTGGGCCATGGTGCCCAGAAATAAGAACCGTGAGGTTCCTGGATTCACTTCAGTCTCCAAGGAGGTTCTTCCGGGCTTCCT
This sequence comes from Brienomyrus brachyistius, assembly GCF_023856365.1. Lineage (NCBI taxonomy): Eukaryota > Metazoa > Chordata > Actinopteri > Osteoglossiformes > Mormyridae > Brienomyrus > Brienomyrus brachyistius. The sequence goes on from NW_026042310.1 coordinate 3,686,265, forward strand.
CAATCAGGACGGGGCCGCTCCCTCTGAACATGTCATACCTGTCATTGTTAATTCTCTCTCTTTTCTATGTGATCCTAACTCTGACAACGGCTGGATGGGGAGGCCACGGCGATCAGGTCATAGTGCCGGTTCCTGATGGTACCGGTTTCGTTATGCCTGTCCCAGACCTCAGCCAAAGGGCCACGCTAAAAATACACAGCCGTGCGAACGTGCCTGAAGTTAGATAGCAAAAAGCAGAATAGGCGCAGGATGCTGGAAGAGGATTTAGGGGTTTAATAAAGTCAAACGCAGACAATTCTTGCAGCTGCACGACGACAGGCTCTGAAACTCGCTTTAGTACTTATTGTCGACCTTTAGCCTTCTGCCATCATTTGTTTGCAGAGCCACGAAGCCCACGGTTCACTCACCTTCCCCGTCGGAGAGGCTGTGTGTAGTAGCCAGCAGGAGGCGTCGCTGCTCCGGATCGGTCATGTTCAGCTCGCACAGGTGCTGCTCCGTCAGCTCGCGCAGGTCCTCCACGGTCTGGTAGCCATTAAGCAGCAGGGTGGAGGCGTGCTCCTGAAACAAGAGCATGAAAATTCCAAACTATAGGAAGTGACGCGTCTGTTAACTAGATAAGCCAAACTAAGCCTAATCCTATACTAGTTAAGTGGTTACGGAAGATGGGTGGAAATACGGCCATTCGGGCGCAGGTCAGACACGAGTTAAGATGGGTGTGCGGCCACCTAGTGGTGGATGGTGGGGCGTGCTCTTCTCAACTGAGGCAGGCCTCACCTCCAAGTGGAGCTTCTCGAGGAACTCCTGCAGGGTGGCCGGCTCGGGCAGCTTGCTCCTCCTCCGGTACAACTGGACTTTCTCCCGGCCAGCCTCCTCCAGGAGGTCGACGTAGATGAACTTGAAGGTTCCCACCTTGTCACGGAGGATGCCCGTCCAAATTCCCACGGGGGTCTTGCTGATAACGTTGATTACGTCGCCTACCTGGACGACGGAAGACGAAAGTGGCAATGCGTTCTGGTGAAACATGAAGGAGCCTGAACAAGACACACTGGGCGGAGCCTGAAGAAGGTCTAATGGGAACAGATTCACCTGCATTGCTGTAAATGCCTGAGATGTTGCATGTATGGTCCAGTTATTTATTAATTCACACGGCTGGTGTAAGATGCGTCAGAATTTGTCTGGTGGAGACTTAACCTGAATAGCTCCATGTGTCCCTTAATGTTCTTACAACCTAATTTAATCTTACGAGGTTCTTGCTTTGTTAAAAAGTTGTTGTATAGATCCTACTTCAATACTGCTTAGACTCGAACCTGGGCATTCATTGGAAGCTCAGCCTAGCTGCACTTATGCCTAGTCAACTCTGTGACAGCCGTACTGTATGTTTGTAATGAGCTATTTGCCTGTCTTAGTTTGCCACTTTGGACTAAGGCATCTGCTAAATCGAGAAAATGTAAATTCCTCTATTATGATATCCAAATCCATCTGACTGAACGATATTGGCGTTCCAATCAGCCGGTGGACGTCATTGGCAGACTACCTTGAGTCTCAAGGAGTCTGCGTCGTAGGGGCTTGGGACGAAGTCCGTGTGGACCCGGGCCCGGCCGCAGAACGGCCCGGCGTACGGCAGCTCCACGTCCAGCCACAGACTCTGCCGGTTCTTGGATCCACTGCCGACTCCGCCTGAAGAGAAGGTAAGCGAACGGTCCGAATCACTGCTGGGATCTGGGATTTAATAACCCAATAAAGGTGGAGGCAGCCCGGTTAAAATGTCAGAGGTCCTGTGGTATTAATACAGGAGAGCAAGTCTCTTTAGGGATGGACAGGATGATCATAAACCCACAGAAATTGGTTTCATTTGCAGGAAAGGACCTACTGCTGTACATTAAGGAGAAACGCATCAAACGAGATGAACAGGCAACGTGAAGGCACGCTGACACGAAGGTGTTCGACAGGAAGCTAATAAACCAGAGGTGGGAAGTTCAGGTCCGGAAACTAAAAATCCAGACCAAGGTTTTGCTTCAACCAACCAGTTGAGTACTCTGTGAATGAGACACTTAATGCTCGGCCGGTTGGTCAAAATCCAACCTCTACTAGAGGTTGGTCCACCTCTAGTAAAAATAAAATTAGGGGAGCGTGTTGGGGAGTCTGGGTGGGTTACTCACTGGAGGAGCTTGAGTCGCAGCTGAGGCTGTAGAGGGTCTCCAGTGAGCTGTTGCCCCTCCTGGACCTTCTCCTCAGGCACTGGACATTACCTTCAGCCTGGCCCCCATGCTTCTGTCCCGCTTCCTCGACCTGGGGGCACAGCGGTGCGTCACCAAAGGCTGTGGACGCTCCTTACTATTAAACTAAAGTCATTTCGTCTGTGTCACACATCCGAGGCTGATAAATCGCACGACCTTAATCGCTTGTGCGTTAATCTAGTCTCCGCGCGGCTGGTCGGGCTCCTCAGCGAACCCTTGAATTCTCTCTAAATCCCCACCTTCTCGTAACTGCTAAACTGACGGTTGTACGCTTTCCAGAGCACGCAAACGGCCATCTCACTTTCTCGTCAAAAAAAAATCTGTGGGCTGTTCGGCTCCTACGTCTTTACGGCGTCATACAGTCTGGTCCTCATTTCACCAAAGCGCCACCCTCCTGTGCAGGGGCTGCTGGGCAAACCAAGTTTGTGCCTGGGTGCCATTTCAAAACCACGTACGAGACGTAAGCAGAAATACATGTACGCAAATAGAAATGAAGTTAGCAAGTAGCCGCTGTTACATTTAGCTGGATGACGTGTGACGTGGAGATGGGGAAAAACCAGAGTTGTTTTGGGGTATGCGGCTAGGTAGCAAATACTGGGAAAAACTACAAGCTGGACTGGTCTGCCATCTACCTTGCTGGCTGAGGTTAGCTAACTGATATAAGATTAAACTCATAAAGCAGCTTCACAGTATGTCTGCTAACACCACAGATGGACTCTGAGGGCCCTCCAACGCACCCCGCCCGACATGATAAGATTAATAATATCAACAAAGAGAATTAATTAAACACAATTCCTTTATTTTCACTATGAAAACCAGAATAGACAAATAAAGCAGGTTTGTCATTGCAATTTACCCTGTAATCGGCTGTCCTCGGGGGCCCCCTGCCAGCTCAGGGGGCCCCAGGACATTGCCTGCCCTGTCCCTACGTCTGACTAGCACATTGATTACACAGCTACCAAAGTAGACATATGCATGATATACTTTGACAGTTTTAAGCTAATGCAGTACATAGCTGTGGGACAATAGCACAGAAACAATTCAGTTGCCTTCTCATACTTGGGGTAGCACATTTACTTAGCCAGCAATTGGAAACAGCTCGAAAGTAGGATTTATTCACAGGGATCAATAAAGTGTGATCTGATGGTGGAAACTCACTAATGGCCAGATTACGCTGATTTGTAAATGTGACAACCATGTAAGCACGTGATTGGTTGACTGAATCATTGAGTTATACCTCACACTTTAACAAAATATTAGGTATGGATGCACTTGCCTACCTAAACTGACTGGCACAACCCCAACCTCCTACGTGCTTTTCTGGTCGACGGCGTGCAGGTGCAGTCCTATCGCCCCGGACTCTCACCGTTTCCTCCGAGAGAGCTTTGATGTAGCTCCTGCCCATCCGCTTGCGTACGGTCATGGAGATGGCTCGCATCTTCTTCCCCAGGGTACTGGCCTTGTCCTGCTCCCCCTTGGGCTCCGAATGGCCGTCCACGCGCTGTGTGGTAATTTCGAGAAGAATTTATATGAATTTTCTATCCAACGTCACGCCGCTGTCGATGTGTTTAAAGCACAGGAGCACGTGATCGCGAGCTGTAAGGACATACCCGATCGGTCCCGAAGTCTTCGATCTTCACGGGTCTCGAAAACCGAAGCGCTTCGAATCGGCCGAAACTTGCTGACCGCTGTTTGAAACGAGAAACTGTTAGTATTTGCCTCAAAGCTTTATTTTGCAAAGTACGCTGGTGCGCTGAGATTTTCTCATTGAATCATGCTTTATTCAAAACACATATCAGTGACCCCCTTTCAGTTAACGCATGTGGCTGTAGCTGTGCCACAAATTTAGCTAACCCGACACTGTATACAAATTCATTAAATAACACGAACGCGTTTACTAAAACGCTTTACTGAAGGAGAGAAGTGACAGCATATTGTTATGAGGAAAAGTACGTCCTTGCACTTTGCCCACTCAAATAGTCCATTTGTGACACTGACAATATGTCACCCATTTCACTGCAAGTTCTTCCAGCATAACTGTACATGTGACACACATTTTTTAATAATACAAAAAAAAAAAACTCTTTTCGGTGATGTTTTACGTTTACCCGATCGTTTATTTCCCTCACGCAAAATAGCATATGATATAGATTTGTCAAAAGCACTGACCCATCGCAATGAATCGAGAAAAGTGGATTATGTAAACGGTTAAAAGGAAAGAAAAGCGTAGTGGGAACAGCTGCGGCCAGCGGTGCGTGTCTCTGCCATTTACTGCCTGTCTGCGGCCTGCTCTGAGTCACTTAGCAGAAGTATGGCACGCCTAAAGGAAAGCCCCGCAGGTATTAATACAGGTATTAAACTGCGTAAACGAAGTCATGCGTGGTTTCCAACATCTGGCGTGACGCTCACGCAAGAAATCTCACGGCAAATCTGTATCATTCCATCACAAACCTAAAATTAGCTACGTCGAAAGCTTTGGGGCAGTTTGCAAACCCTACAGACTATATTTGCAAGGTAATAAACCTGTTGCATTCATGTAAATGGGAGCGCAGACTTGTCTCGAATTGACAATCTCGCACCAGCCAGTTGACCCACGTCGGCAGCACCCAAAGGCATTTTAAATGTCAACTGTAGAACAATGCTGTGCTATTTAAAACCAGGCAAGGTAGGGGTAAAAACCACAGCAGTGACGGGCAGAGGTAACAGCTCCCCCCGAGCCGGAGCGCAAAAGCGAGAGCGACACTCGGGCATTTTACACAACACATTTTTATCTGCACGCACTTGCAATAAAAAGATATTCTGGATGTGCATTACATAGAATTTTGCATCTTTTGTCATATAGGCTACTTAAATTTCCTCTAGCCTAATTACTCTTGTGCACTTTTGTTGCTTTACACGAAGTTTTTCAGATTTCCCTTGATGGTCTCGCCAACTTCATCTATGCTCAGAATCCACTCAGAGTTGATAACTTATCGTCGTACCGCTTATCTCCTACCTTCGGTTTATGGCTGGGTGATGGTTTGTCCGAAACGTTGGAGTGTTTCCTCTGAAGCATCGCGCAGATTGTGATCCGTGAGGTCTATGTTTAGAAAGCCATCGCGTCGCGACATTAACATGGGACTGATGGTGAGCTGTCGCCCAGGGGCAGGTCGGGGGTTTGACTTCCTCAAAGCGTAGCTGGTCATATCCTGCATCTTACATCTCAGAAAGAGGCCGGGGAGTGTCGAACAGCTACACTTAACATGTCGCAGCCATTCACGTAATTACGTATAATAATGTCACTCAGACAAACGGGGATCAGAGTTTAATGTGCTTCGTTGGGCAGTGGTGGCTTAATAGTTAGGGAAGTGCACTCGTAATTGAAATATTTCAGGTTCGAATCCCCGACCAGCAAGGCACCACTGAGGTACCCAGAGCAAGGTACCGCCCCCAAGCACTGCTCCCCAGGCGCTGAATTACTTACCCCCTGCTATGTCACATATGGCTTAAACACAGAGAATACATTTCGTTGTTGTGCACTGTGGTGTGTCAACAGTGACAACTAATCACTAAATACTTGTACGATCGGTGTTCATCGTGCTTCATTCAAACCACATATCAGCGACGCAAAGACTTTAGACAACCCGATGAATCGAAATCTGTGCGCATCTAGACCGATTTCTTTAAATTAATGAACGAGGGTTTTGATAATTACGGTTGGTAGGCAGGCTAGGGGATGTAGATGTTATGCAGATGTAAAAATCCAATAAACAAATGAGAAAATAATCAGAAATCCTGGAGATACTTTGAACCTTCAAACGTAAACCAAAAAAATCAATCAATCAAAGGTTAGACGCATCCTACACAAAACACACATTCGCCATATTCAGACGTGGATATACAGTCAGGTCCATAAATATTGGGACATCGACACAATTCTAATCTTTTTGGCTCTATACACCACCACAATGGATTTGAAGTGAAACGAACAAGATGTGCTTTAACTGCAGACTTTCAGCTTTAATTTGAGGGTACTTACATACAAATGAGGTGAACGGTGTAGGAATTACAGCAGTTTGTATATCTGCCACCCACTTTTTAAGGGACCAAAAGTAATGGGACAATTGGCTGCTCAGCTGTTCCATGGCCAAGTGTGTGTCATTCCCTCATTATCTAATTTACAAGGAGCAGATAAAAGGTCTAGAGTTCATTTCAAGTGTGCTATTTGCATTTGGAATCCGTTGCTGTCAACTCTCAATATGAGATGCAAAGACCTATCACTATCAGTGAAGCAAACCGTCATTAGGCTGAAAAATAAAAACAAACCCATCAGAGAGATAGCAAATACATTAGGTGTAGCCAAATCAACTGTCTGGATCATTCTTAAAAAGAAATATCGCACCGGTGAGCTTAGCAACACCAAAAGAGTTGCAAGACCACGGAAAACAACTGTGGTGGATGACCGAAGAAATCTTTCCCTGGTGAAGAAAAACCCCTTCAGAACAGTTGGCCAGATCAAGAGCACTCTCCAGGAAGTAGGTGTATGTGTGTCAAGGTCAACAATCAAGAGAAGACTTCACCAGAGTGAATACAGAGGGTTCAACTAAAGATGTAAACCATTGGTGAACCTCAAAAACAGGAAGGCCAGATTAGAGTTTGCCAAAGAACATCTAAAAAAGCCTTTACAGTTCTGGAACAACATCCTATGGATAGATAAGACAAAGACCAACTTGTACCAGTGTGATGGGAAGAGAAGAGTATGGAGAAGGAAAGGAACTGCTCACGATCCAAAACATACCACATCATCAGTGAAGCATGGTGGTGGTAGTGTCATTGCGTGGGCATGTATGGCTGCCACTGGAACTGGTTCCCTTGTATTTATTGATGATGTGCCTGCTGACAAAAGCAGCAGGATGAATTCTGAAGTGTTTCGGGCAATATTATCTGCTCATATTCAGCCAAATGCTTCAGAACTCATTGGACGGTGCTTCATAGTGCAGATGGACAATGACCTGAAGAATACTGCGAAAGCAACCAGAGTTTTTTAAGGCAAAGAAGTGGAATATTATGCAATGGCCAAGTCAATCACCTGACCTGAATCCGATTGAGTGTGTATTTCACTTGCTAAAGACAAAACTGAAGGGGAAATGCCCCAAGAACAAGCAGGAACAGAAGACAGTTGCAGTAGAGGCCTGGCAGAGCATCACTAGGGATGTAACCCAGCGTTTGATGATGCCTGTGCATTCCGGACTTCAGGCTGTAATTGACTGCAAAGGATTTGCAACCAAGTATTAAAAAGTGAAAGTTTGATTTATGATTGTTAATTTGTCCCATTACTTTTGGTCCCTTAAAAAGTGGGTGGCAGATATACAAACTGATGTAATTCCTACACCGTTCACCTGATTTGTATGTAAATACCCTCAAATTAAAGCTGAAAGTCTGCAGTTAAAGCACATCTTGTTCATTCCATTTCAAATCCATTGAGGTGGTGTATAGAGCCAAAAATATTAGAATTGTGTTGATGTCCCAATATTTATGGACCTGACTGTAGTTCAGGTGTAGAAAGTAAAAATCCTGACCAATATTTTGTTTCTACCAACCGGTTGAGTACTCTTCATGTGACTCTTTATGTCATGTGAAACTGGTTTGCTGAATTAAAATCTTTTTTGGATTTTTATTTTCTCTACCTGATCTATCAACTTCTGTCCATATCCATCCAAAGTGGGTTTCCCGAACTAGGCCGACTAACCAGCAACTGTTGTCCGTAACATTAAAGGTTAATCAGGACCTGGGCGCCCATAGGTTATTTCCGTTAATATGCCTAAATTTTAATCTTGCGTGTATTTTCTTCGGTTTTGTACAGGAAGGAAGATGCTTTTATATTCAGCGCACTGCTATCGTTATTATTACCCTGCATGACGACGATAATGTTAGGAAGGGATTTTTTTTTCGTGCCGTCCCCTGGGTAAAACCCGCAGGTTAGCGATGTCAGGAAGAGCCGCTGCGACAGTTTCCGACCGATCACCATTTCGTTATGAAAACGCACGAACAGCGGCGTTTGCGGCGCCTTTAACGCGTCTGCATCTCCGCGACGCCCTTCGGTATCCTCAAATACTGTCAGCACCGAGAGGAACCCACCCCTTAACTAAAGTGCAGGTATAAGGTAGTTCAGAAAATGCTACGTTTAGGCTGATTCACTGCAATCGGCTGAAGGCGCAAAGCTTTTCTGCGTTTGCGCTAGTGACGAGTGTTATAGCGAAAAAAGTTTGCCTGCCTTAGCTGCATGATGAGGGATGCCTTTCCTGGTAACGCGGTGACCAAAATAAAGCATCCCCCTTAATTCAGCATTTCTGTTGCTCCTATCATCAAGTGTTTTTTTTTTATTTGTATTTGAGAGTTTCATGAGTTACTTCTCCAAGTTTCAAAGGTCTAAACAGGGGATTCGATTCCTGGCAAGTAACTTAAATATATCCTCACATCCTCTTTTTTATGTTTATACTGACTACAGTATCAAGCACGTTTTTAATACAATTCAGAGACAAAATACGATGTTGTATGATATGTTACACAGCCTACGTCATTATGAGTTTACGTAAAAAGAAACGCACGTTTTCCACTTTAAAAGGCAGCTTCGCTTTCGCTGTTTTCAGTGGTGCGCGCTCCCGAGACAGACGTGTTTAAAGGAACTCATTGTTTTAGATTGCACTACACTAACAGGAAGACTATTCCATACTCTAAATACATGCTGTGTAAAGAAGTGCTTCCTCAAATTTATTTTATAATGTTCTCCCGCTAATTTCCACTTATGGCCACGAGTTCTAGTATTTAAACTAATATTGAAATAGCCATTTGGCTGAAGAGCATCCAGGCCTGTTAGAATCTTACAAACCTGGATCATGCCCCCCCCCCCTTAGTCTCCTTTGCTCGAGGCTAAACAGCTTCAGCTCAGCTAACCTCTCCTCATAAGACACTCCTCTAAGACCAGGAATCATTCTCGTCACCCTGTGTCGCACCTTTTCCAAGGCAGCAATGTCCTTCTTAAGGTATGGTGACCAAATCCACACAATATTCTAGGTGGGGTCTTACCAAGGAATTGTATAATCATAGAATCACCTCCCTTGACTTAAACTCCACACACCTAGAGATGTAACCCAACATCCTATTGGCATTTTTAATTGCTTCCCCACACTGGCGAGAGTGGGACATGGAAGCATCAACATACACACCGAGGTCTTTCTCATAATCAGCTAATTTTATTTCAGTGGAACCCATAAAATATCTGTACTTTATATTTCTGCTCCCTGCGTGGATTACCATACATTTATCTATGTTAAATTACATCTGCCAGGTATCAGCCCAGTCGCTATTTAAATCCAGATTCCATTGTAGCCTCTGTGCTACTAGATCAGTATCTACACCAGTATCTATACCACCCACCTTGGTGTCGTCTGCAAATTTAACCAGTTTTCTGTATGTATTGGTGTCAATATCATTAATGTAAATTAGGAACAGTAGTGGTCCTAAAATTGAACCCTGCGGTACCCCACTATGAACATAGGCCCACTGTGACATTGTGGCTCTAATAACTACTCATTGCTTCCTGTCTGTTAACCAGTTTTCAATCCAAGCTGCTACAGTTCCTAAAATCCCTGCAGCTTTGAGCTTAAGCAAGACCATGGTGACCGCCCCCTTATCTGGAGCCAGTTACAGTTATTTCACAGGCTTATAATTAGTCAGTTAACATGCACTGCAGTGTTCAGTACCTTAATCACTACGCCTCCTGCTGAACACAGACTGATGGGGATTTACTCTCCAGGTCTTCATACAGGTCAAGGTTAGTGACGGCTCTCTGGTCATCCAGGTCATGTAGCTCACAAGATAGATGATCAAGGGGATGGAAAATCATACATGCATGTAAATTCAAATCCTGCATCCCTCAGTGTACCAGGGGATAATGGCTTAGCAGACTTTTACTGGCCCCAGTCATCGTGCTCCCATCTTAACGTGAGATGTTTCTCTCTTTGGTCCGGTCACTTCCTTCCGGACACTTTCTCTCAGAGCTCCTGTGATCGCTGTTATTGTGACTCGTTGGCGCCTCCTGCAGTCTACGACAGGCCGAATGCTTGCTCACATGACAGTGCACTCAGCTGTTTGGTCCGTTTCGGCCCCTCCAAGTCCTGCCACAGCCTGTCCCCCCGCTTTCCGAAAGGTCACCTGCTCCTATTCATTATCGAGGCCTAAAATACCATAAACACTCATGTCAGTTGGGCAGAGAAACACAAGGTAGGAACTGACCTAAATGTAGTGATTATTTTTTCCGTCACTGCTGATTTGCTTGTTTGCACGTCTGCATCCGACTTATTGTCTCCCCAACATGCTGTTCCAGGTTGTTTACCTTCATTGTTATGTTAGGTTGCCACCTAATTCTACACTACGGGGGAGTAATTTTGGATTAAGAAAGAAATCAGAGGGAAAAGCCAGAGCAGAGCTGCCCACGGCTGAGTGAGGGGCAGCAGTTTATCTGTGAGTTTATCTGTGAGTTTAACCGAGTCGTTTTTTCCTGCAGGTATTACAGCACAACAGAGGTGTTTACCAGGAGAGGACAAGCAAAGTTAATCAGATACTTTTGTGTTTTACACTTTAAATTAATTTTATTTATTTTTACATAGTCCTACTTCCTCAACTTTTTTCTTAGACCAATCGGGGTTGATGACTTTGAGCAGCCTTACAGCCACATGGAATGCTGGGAAGTCTGCAATTCTGGGTACCAATGGGGGTCCTCCGTGGCTTGTAGAGGTCATCCACGAAGTCCTCCTGAACCAAAACGCCATGCTGCTCCCCACTTCCATTTCAGGTGGCATATTTGGTGGCGATTCACTTTATAAACCGACCATTTATGCTGCCCCCTTGTGGACTGGACTGTGTGTGTGCGCGTCTTCATTTCGCTCGGACCCGGCTGGGAAAGAGCACCATACTGTGAGCCGGTCAGCAGATCACCATGGCTTGGGATCTGCTCACAAGCTCAGAAATTCCAGGACTGTCCACGTCCTAACAACCAGTCAATGGCATTACTGTCCGTCTTGACCGGATCTTTTTTGCAGATCTACCTGATCTCATTGTTACGTGCTTTATGTGTGTGTCTGTTTGCATTATGTTTATGTTACATTGTGAGGAGGATTTGTCAGGTCCCCACAAAGATCTGCTACTGCAATAAAAAAAAAGAGCCAAAAGTCTTGTATTTTGTTTGGCTACTTATGGTTTAGGTTGGGGCTGGGTAGGGGTTAAGGGGTGTGTGTGTGTGTTAGTGTGTGTGTGTGTAACCAAATTAGTTTTTAAAATCACACTGGTGGCTTCAGAGGTACTTTAACTTGCAAAACTAGCTCTTTGTTAAGGGTGACTTAGAGTTTGACCCATTTTCACTTGTGTAGTAATGTGGGTGAGGTGCCTCGCTCACGGGCATTACAGGAGCTAAACCCGTCCCGGCTGTGAAGGTAACCAGACCGGGCAACCGGAACGTCCTTCACGGGTGAGAGGTGCGGGAGAGTGGTCCAGGGCTGGAGATAAATATCTCCCATTCGCAGATCCCCATCTACTTAATGTTTGGACGAGATCCAAAGAATCAGCGTTTTGACCTTCATTCACATGTCAGAGAAAAGATTGCGATCCCGAGAAATAAACGAAGTGGCGTCCAGGGGAATATTCGATACTTTTTGGTGTATTGGACAAACCGGTGTCTCGCCGATAGGGGCGGATTTCTATATCTAGGATCCGTAGGTTGACATGACTAGGAGGGGGTTCTCCCAAGTGGGCCGCCTGAGCTATTTTTTGATGCGAAAGAGAAACGAGAGAGAATAAACAAATAAACCACAGCATGACGTCAATAATCCGCCAACCAGCGGGCGGATTACCAGAGATTTTTTTTGAGCGGGGGAATCTATCGGCCAAATTTAGGAAGTTTCATCATTCCGTTTTGCTCGAGGCAGGGCGGGGCTCCTGACGTTTGCTGAAGCCCTACGCGGTAGCCTGTGAATTTAACCTTTGTCTGATTGTCTACTTTAGAAACAAGAATTTGCAAGCTTGACGAAAGATTTAAACATTCGCCAAAACATTCATTACAGCGAAAATTGTCTGTTTTACTGAAATGACAGTCATCTTCTATGCTCTGCGAAACCACGGTTCTCGAAGTTGTACTTTTTTTTTTGTAGATGTATTTTTCTAGTTGTGAAGTATCCGATATATGAACATGGGTCATGTTACCCAGATGTTCCACTAGATGGCGCCACACTCACGTATAATTTTTAAGACCCATCAGCCTAAACAGTACGACAGCGTCAACGTTGCATCACAGGTATCAATAAACACTAACACATCAACAGAATTTCTCAGTATCTAAGCTGTTATCGCTACGCAGAAAAGCAACATGTGTCAGTCTTATCAGAGGTTATCAGTAGCTGGCTTTGTAAAACACATTTCTAGTTTATGTCGCCATTGCGCCTCTCGGGGCTGGATCTGAGAGTGTAAGTGATCAAAACAGGATTGTGTGTTACCAGATCATAAAAGCCCGTCTGCTCAAAAACGCAGGGGCACTGAGATCATCTTAAAGCTGTAAGGAGCTTTGGCTGAACGCATCGAAAGCTCGGCGGTGAGTCACACTGCGGTGACTCAGACTGTCAGGCGAACTACATGCTAATTAAATTGTCACAGAAGTGAATTGCCGCATGTAGTATATTGGCCCAAATGAGATCAGGTGTTTCTCAAACCTGGTTTATTTCAGGATCAAGGCAGGTGGGGTGGGGGGGGCTTATCCAGGCTGTTATTTCACAACTAAGTTTCAGCAGCCAAGTAATACAATTAATCACAAATCCACCAGCAATTGGTCCCATAATGTGACCCAACACCCCCCTCCCCCCCCCCCAAAGCCTATGACCCCCATAAGGAAGCCTTTCACATCCCAGTGAAAAGGGCACCTCTTGATGGTATCTATGGACCTGCCCCAACTGGGCCCCGCCCCCCTCCACCACATACCTCAGCTGACCTCTGACCTCTGATCTTCTTCTTACCGCTCAGGATTGGAAGCCTTGTCTTTGAGTTATGCTTCCATCTTCAACTCCCCCACAGGAGTTGACCCTCCGTGACCCCTGTAATCAGAGGTACAAGGGAGGGCTGCGTTCGGCCCGATTAATCTTCCAGGACACTTCCCCTCATTTCCTCTGCCTTCCACCTCAGCACCTGCCCCCCCCTCATCCCCTGTGCCCCCCCCCCCCCCCCCCCCGGTGACCCTGTCACCATGCCAGCATTAGTGTATAGTCTTGACGCTCAGTGGTCTTTAGACACCTAAACATCTCCAGATAAAGGGAGGGGGGTGTGCGGAAGCAGCCCCACATGGGGCGGAGGTGGGTGGGGGGGGTTAATTAAGTCATTATTTGGAGCGGATGTGACCCCACGCAGTGCTCCAGGTGAACAAATCAATCTCTGCCAAAGGTCTGCAAAAAAACCCTGCGGTCCCAGCAGCCTCTGGGACGGCAGGTGGGCCTGAGCGGCGGCTCAGCCTGGGTGCTGCCGCCCGCCGTTGGATAAGGGAGAAGGCAGAGAGGCTCTGCGGCTCTGCGGATTATCTCAAACAGATGAGCTTCTATTTGCAGTCCTGATGTTTCACCCCTTAATGAGCACAGAGTTTGTTCTTCACTGTAAATCAGACAGTGTGGCCCAACACCAGCACTGGACCCTGACCTGCGTGCATTACAGCGCCCTCTAGACAAGTTAATCATCACCTGCAGGAAATCTGAAGCATCTTAGTGGTATATTTTACTGTGGTCTGAGCATATGTTGCCTTAAACATAGTAATCCATCCACCTTCGAGCCATCGGAGTGCAAATACGTACACTGCGGGCGACTTAGAGGCGCTAATTAGCCTAGCCGCGCGTCTTCGGTCTGTAGGGAGCACGTGCGAACGGCGGCACTCGGGTATGGGGAGCCGGTGCTGGAGAGATCACGTGAAGTAGGACGTGACCCGGAGTCATGGGACCGAGGTGAGCTTCTCTGCAGCCTGCTGCCCCAGGGAGGGGGAGGAGCTTAATCCTGACTCCACCCTCAAAGCACTACGAAGTCCACCGAGACCCGCAAGCTGAGCTCCTTCCTGCCTCCCGTGGACATTTCCGTCCCTCTACGTCCCCTTATGATCTTAAACACACCGGAGATGGTCTGTTTTTTTTTTTTTTTTTTTTTTTTACCAGGAAATGCTGAATTTTTCATGCGAGCCGTACACCTTCCTGCCTACCCAGATGTAAATGGACCCTAATCCCTCGCAATCCCCCACGATCACCTAGGTCCGATCTGGTAGGACATTTCTGCGGGCACTCAAGGAGAAAAGCACCGTTCACGAGACGGAAAATGAGAAGATGGTTCGTGAAGTCCTCCTCCCAGTGTTCAACCAGGCCGCAGGTTCCCAAAAAAAGTTTTTGCGGAGGTGTGTCTGTGGAGGCGTTTCTGTGGAGGCGTTTGTGGAGGCGTTCGAGCTGGCTCTTCTTTCTAATTGCTACAGAGGCACTTTGCATTACCTAGAAATACTCTCCCACTGTGCCGTGTTTGCCTAACCCTCCACACGAGCAGATAATGATCGCATGAACAGATCTATGCAAATACTGACCGGCGTCATGCAAGCATGATCCACGCATCCTCACACCAGTTATCGGACCTGTGTTAATTTTCTCTTAATCAGCTTCCGGATGACCTCTGACCTCTGACCTTTGAATGCCCCACGCACAGGATGTACCTGTTAGCTGCCTGGCTAACTGCGGTGACCTTTGCCTGACCCCCCCCACCCACCCTCATCCGGATCGAACGGCTCTTCATACGCGGCTCTCGGTTATCATCCGTAATGATCCCTGTGGTAACATGGGTCTGAACGTGGGAGTAGACCGTTTCACTTTGACTGTGCCAGTTTCGCGTTTTACTTACGAGATGCTTGCACTCCAGGCGATCACCTTGTAGAAGCGTAGAGCATAGGAACGTGGTAAATTTTGGTTAGGGTACGTGACTGCCTTTAGTACAATACAGTCACGTCAAGCAGGGGGCGTATACAGGGGCGGGGCCACAGGGGCAATGGCATAAAGGTGATTGGTCTCCGGAGTGCACCTCCCTTGTCAATCACCGATTCAAAACATTCCATTGGCTAATGACAAGGTCCGCCCCTCTGTATGAATTTTGGCCCCTATAATGCACCCCAGCTTAAAAAAATCTTAGAATCACCCCTGACATCAAGGTCACCTACGCACGAAGTTTCCGTGGAAGGTTGGTCTCGCAGGCAGAATGACAAGCTGATCTCTACGCCGCGTTTTTACAGCACTGCCTAACTGGCACTTTCTTCAAAGTGACTTTAAAGTCACCGTTTATACTGCTGCCTCACACAAGCGGAGCAGCTCTCGGGGTAACCCCCCCCCCCCCCACCTCAAGGGCGTGACAGATGCCCCCCCCCCCCCCCCCGGAAGATTATCCAGTCCTGAGCACGTCCTTAACCACCAGGCAGTCAGTCGCCCCATAGTGCTTAGAAGTTGCCGGAACAGCATTATTTACTCGAGCAGTCTCGATTCAGGGACACCTTGAGTGGAGCTGCTTTACCCGCCGAGCTCCGCGCTGCCGTTGTTTCTCTGGCCCGCGGTCGATTTTACGCCGCCTGAAATCTGCTTCTGTGTGTATCCGCTGTCCTGGATGATGTCACTCGCGACGCCGCAGAGTTCCGTTTCCATTACCACTGTTGATAAAGGTTGAATGCAAACAGCAATTAATTACTAATTAAAGCCAGGCACAGAATATCTAATTATCCAGCTCTGAATTAACACTCGTTTCGTAGCACAGAACTGTAAATCTCGTTATTCTCCTGAATAACAATATTTAAATAACGACATAAATAGATAAACAGATAAACCTCCGAATGATGTTTTTTCAGGTCTTAAAAAATAATGATTCTTTCATGACCCATTAAATTCTCAGCTGGAAGTTCAGCAGTTGGAATGTTTAAATGTTGGGATTGGCGTTGATTGTATACCTTCGGGGGTGGGGGGGGGGTTTGCTACTCTAGGACTGCTGGAATATCCCAGTTGAACCCCCCTGCCAGGTATCGAATTCCCGGGAAAACGGGCTGGCACCTGTGATTTCTGTGGGGGCCGCCTGGCCATCCGTTGATAAGTTTTTAAGCCGGGATCGCTGGCTCTAGATGAGAACTACGATTCCCCAGCAGAGTGGTCCAAACAGGAGGGGAAGATGGTTCCGTTCCTCTGGTCCGGTGTGGATCACAGAAAGCAGCATGGAGGTCTGAATCCAGGCTTCCATTATAAAGCGAACGGTGCAGTTCGTTTCGGATCTCGGCTGCTCAGCCCTGGGTTCGAGTCACCAGACACCTGAATGGGATGCTGTGTGTCTGATCAGTCTCAGCTCGGAGTCTGGGATGAGGGATTCGTCACCCATACACCCTTCTACCTCACGCTACCTCCCAGGGGAGCCAGGACCCTGACAATCCTCTTGCGTATTCCCATTCGGCCCAGCGGAGCACGCAGCCTGCCTGCTGCACCTCGAACGCTCTGATGGAAAGTACACCCCCTCAAGAAAGCGGCCTGCCTGCTTAAGCTGTAGTGGGAGGTCAGCGGTCATGCGGGGGCTGGATTGGGGAGGGGGGCTCTGCTCGCCGGCCAGCTTGAGGTGAACCCTCCCTGCAGGAAGGTGTTCTGCTGCTTAGTTGAGATGTCAGTGGAGCGTGTTCCTCCTGAAGGTCAGCAGACTCTAATGAGGATCTGCTGGGACAGAGCTCATTACAGCCCAGCGACGCCTTGCTCGGGATAACCTAATTATTCCTGGCATGAATTAGATAAAGGGTCTCACTGGCTCCCCTTCCTGAAGGCGGGGGGGGCGGGGGGGGGCGGGGCTTTTGGGAAAATGTAATCCCTACCAAAGCGCCCCGCCTCCAGGAAGAGGAGCCAGCGAGATCCTCACCACCCCCTCATTGGGCTCCTTCCAGTTCTTAATTGCGCAGTGCATGATGGGATATGCGTTCTCAGCTCATTCCGTTCAGATGAAATATGCGCAGTTAGGTCAGGGTCCGAGTCTGAGGATCCGCCGCAGGTTAGCGACTCACATGAGCGGGTTTTACCAGGTGAAGTGCAGGTCATGACTAGCAAACGAGCCTCCTTGCTTTCGGCCTCCAGCCGGTTTTCCGGCAGGTCCTACCGACTCCCACGGACCACCGTCCTGTTGGACTGGCATCACCGCCGATAATAAAGAGCCCAGTGAGGTCTGTAACCGCCCGTTGGGAGGAGGAGGAATTTGGACTGATGTCCAAAGTGGCGTCTGTGTGTCGAAAATAATCACAGTTTCTCACTTTGCTAAGCGGAGAAACCTAAAACTGAAAGGAATTACGACGTACGGTGGTTAATTGGCAGTAAATCTTTCTCATGCGAGCAGATGGGGTCCGTGTCTATATTGTATTGATATGTTTTCCTCATTTAACCCTCTGTGTGACGTCGCTGACGCCCCTGCCTGTCCTATAAACCACATCCTCACGATGGTCGTCCTCCTTCCTGAAAATCAGCTGACATTTCGCAAGGGGAGGGGGGGGGGGGCATCCAGGTAATGCCATGGTGGAGTGGAGGCTCGCGGGAAGGGGTGGCGGTGACCCCTCCCCCCGGTGCCTGACTAAGGGACGCGGCAGAGTGATTCAGAGTATCCGTGAAAAAAAGCACAGAGTCTGACCGGCTTTTGAGCAGGGGAGCGCTCTCTGTGTCCTCTGAACCCCAGCCATGAATCTGCAGGGATAAAGACAGCAAGGGCGTGCCTCCCGCCGATGCCGGCCAGTAGGTGGCGCAGTGGTTAAGGCATCGCCCCCGAATGGCTGCATCATCAGCGCCTTGATCAGATGCTGCTTCGTTACATGTGAGGAGCCTCAAAGGTTTTCATAGTCACTGCTTCCTTTTAACAAAATGTCTCCTAAGAACTCGGGTAATTTATGGGGGAAAAAAAGGGACTGTATGTGTATAAATGTGGGGGAGTCTGTGATGTCACTCTGAAGCACGTCACTGATAAACACGCATGGCGGTGGACACGCTCAGCGCTGTCCCAGACGCTGGTCCGAAAGGAGGAGCTTGGGCGATGACGGCATCGGTGTTGGCAGCTTCGCGACTCTGTCGCTATATTTAGCGAGTTTTTAGACCCCTCTAGCGACTAAAATAAGTAGCTCTGCCAGAGTGTCTCTTTGGGGTCACTTTCGCCCCAAGCCAGGAAAAAGGAGGAGGGTTGGAATTGTGATATAAAAAAAGAAACTGAATAAAGTTCATTTGTAGTTCTAAACGTATTTAACCACCTTTTGTCTCTCCTACAGCGTCCATTACAATTACATGCACATCGCACATTATGCAAATGAGGCGATGGCGTCTTTTAGCGACTTCTAGCCACTTTTGGGACAGCCAACCGCTACTTTCCTAGCTGAGGAGTTTGGCAACAGTGGACGGCGCATCCATACCTGTATGGCAGGAAATGTGAAGATTCTCATCTCGCTTCAGGGGGGAGGGGGGCATGACCAGTGTTGGGGAAGTTACCCACAAAAGTAATTCACTATAGACAGTTCAGGTCCAGAGAGCACATATCTAGACCAAAGTTTTGTTTCAACCACCCAGCTGCCTATAAAGAGTCACAGTCATAGAGTACTCAACTGGTTTGTTAAAACAAAACCTTGGTCTGGACTTATAATTCTGGACCTGCATTGTAGGTCCATACTGCATAACACAGGGCACAACATGGGGCCCGGGGCCCAAGGCTTGCAAACAGCCAATTGGCTCGGCGTGGAATCGATACGAATCTGATCAGATCCTCTGATTGGATCATTAGGCTCTAATTCACTGTCACGGGAGCCGACTCACTGCAGACGGATCCTGCATCGACGACGGCGTACACATCACGGACCGGGAAGGGTGGGGGGAGGCTATAGACCCGTGCAAGCTGGGGGTGTCTCTTTGAGGGAATATATTGCAGTGGCTGTTAAGCAGGTGGGTTTCGGTAGGTAATTACAGAGGGTTGATGTGCCACGATCGAGCGGCTCATCAGCTATAAGGCGAGATGGACTGCGAGAGAAACAAGCGAGCGATGCTGGCGGTTGGCCGTTTATGTTAACGCAGTAATAACAGCGAAGCGCACAGTATGGGCTGAGCCCCTGTCCCCATTCCTGAAGCCCAATAAAACGATGCTGTGAGATTTACAGCAGACAGGCATGACTCAGCGCCAGCAGAGCTACCCGGACTCTGACCGTTGCCCCGTCGAGCACGGGACTCTCAGCTGAGTTTAGCGCCAGCGGACCTGAAGAAATCCAGCTGACCGTTGATCTTGAGATCTGGGAGTGAAATCAGGCCATGGAGCCATGGGTAAAGCGGAATTTTTTGGGGCTAATCGGCCAGTCAGATCACCTCAGGAGTGAAAAGCCGCGAAGCTCCGAGCGGCTGGCTCTCGATCCGTCGCCGGCCTCGTCCGTTCAGAGCGTCGAGCGCTGACCGTGATACGCTCGAACGGGCAGAAGACGAAGGGATTGGCTTAGCGACGTTTGTGTTGGTCTGAAGTCCAACGAGAAGCAAGGAGACTTTCAAGGAGGCAGTCCAGTACAGTCACAGTCCCTCCACAAAGAAAACAGACGCCCAGCCAGAGCTGGAAGTGTCCCAGGGGTCAATGTGTGCGTGAATCCGCGATGATGCCGCTGTCAGGCACCGGACTGGGGGACGAAGGTCAGCTGGCGCTGGATCCAAAGATATCCCGTCCGTGCCCAGAGAAGCTTTCAGAAAAGGAGGTCTTTCACCTTCTGTGTGTGTTAGTAAATGTTTAAAAATAACCGGCTCTCAATAAAAGGTTTATTGAAAGTTACGTAAGTCGCAAAGGCACTGGGGATAGGGTCGTTAGCCCTTTGTGTGGACGCGAGCATTTTAGCATTTGGCGTGTGACTGTGTTGGACGCCCCGCGGTGCCAAATCGGGTGGCTGGTTTTTGGGAAGGATCACTTGGTGGGCGATGGGGGTCATCTGGGGTCGTCCGGGATGGTCCATGTCCAGGTGCAGCTCCTCCTGTTTACTGGCTGCTTCAGGTCACCCCCAGCTGCGGGTCATACAATCTTCCTCAGGTCAAACCTCCCCCCCCCAGTTAAACCTTGTCTCACACCCCCTTTTATCCCACCTCCCTCAGTCCCACCCATAAAACACACAGGCAGTGTGGAAATGAGCTCATGTCACTAAATGTCGTCAGTGAGTCAGGTCGGGGGTGGTGGCTGGGTGAGGATCCCCTGGTTCCACGCCCCCCCCCCCCCATTAAGTAATTGCCCGTTATCAGTGCGTTTAACATAATGACATTATGGCGAGGTCATAAAAAGATTTAAACCCTTGTAATCTGCCGCACCTAGACCCCCACCCAAACTCGGGTTGTGGCTTAATGCCAGCGTATCGAGGAGTACCCGCCAACCCCTAGCACTTCAGCAACTGCTCTTTGAGCTAGAGGTTTGAGTTCCTCTAAGACTGCTTCTCAGCCCCATCCGCGGGGACCCTGTGATTGTCCACGTTTATGTTCCCTCCCAGCTCCCGGCCAAGCAGGAACACCCAATACCTGGTAGAGGTGGGACTTAGGATGGAGTAAAAACCTGGTCCGTCAGGGGGTTCTGGAGTACCGGGTTGAGAAAGACTCCTCTAACATACGTGAAGGGCTTGGTCAGCGTCCCTCCTCCCCAGACGTGGGTGGGGGTGGATGCACTGCCTTGGTCGTGTCACCTGAGGACCCCAGGGCAGGAAACAGCCTTCCTGTTAAATCCTGGCCGAGGTCAATAAACTAAATAATTCACTAAGGTCATTTGCTTTGCTCTGAAACCCAAAATAAAAAAACACACCATGGTATTCCGTAACCCTTCGCACACTGCCCTCATCCACCCAACCCCCTTCTCTGCACCCCCTCCAACCAGACTCCACCTGAATGCATCCCCTCTCCACCTTCCGCAGCTCACCGCCATGTTTACCCATCAAACATTTCTTTAAAGCACTCACGGTCTTTCAAAATGGGCTCCTTCACTGGGGTAGTTATGACAGGCGCCCCCTAAGGTCAGGTTAGGGCATTACGCACAGATACTGTCCACAGTGACATTAAACCCCCAGCAAGGGCTTCGCCTGGTGGTGACTCTTTGCACATGGGGGGGCAGTAAATGCAGGAGAATGTCTATAATAACTGGGATCAGAGCTCCAGGTTGTGTCCTCCAGCTGTTTCTAGAATGAACTATATATGTGTCTCGGGGAATTCTGGGAAAAAGCATCACATGTTCCCAGTATCTGGTGCATGGGGCCAATGGTCCGATCGTGAGGTTGATTTGTATAGATGTTCTTGGGATGTTGTATTTGGGGTAGGGGCAGATAGGGTAAGCGGAGTTGGTGGGGGGGGGGGGGGGATGTCCGTGTCCCTATGCCCCATGTCCCGTGTCCAATGTTGTCGGTCCCAGCTGTGTGATTCCTGCTCAGTGAAAATGTGTATCTCAAAACAACAGTGAGTCCAGGCTAATGGCCAGTTTGTAAAACAGTGACTTTTGATAAAAAGCTTTCGCCACCACAAAATCCCTTTGGCTTCAGCCTGAAATCCATGCCGGCGAGATCTGACGTGTAAATCTGACGCGGACACAGCTGCCCGAGGTCTGCGTGGCCAGTGGCCGCTTCTAAGCGCGTATCGATCGAGCCCCAAACAAATTCTATCCAGGGACTGAGTGCAGAGAAAGCCTGCAAAGTCCACTGTAACCCCGGCGTGAGTCTGGACTTGCTGTGTTGGTTCTGCTGACCCTGTCAGGGGGTGTGACGGCATCCGGCGTTCAGCGGCGTCACATGGGTCAGCCGCAAGGTCAGCTGGCTGTCTGACGGAAAAGCCCAGAGAGGCGGCCAGTCCCGGCGCTCTCGTGCCCGTGGCCGGCATTCGGTGCTCACTATTTCCTGCAGAAACACACCTGTCCTTCGCGTCGGGGGTGTGAAAATCCGACGCCCCCCCCCGCCAAGATGACATGACATTTTTGCCAGGAGAACAGCAGCCTTCGATGGCTGCTGCTGGGCACCATGTAACCATGGGAGACAGATAATTTGACCAGAGGGGGGCGCTATAAGCTCTCAGGGAGCCAGGTTATCTGAACACACGTGTGACTATCACAGAAGACAGGCAGACAGAAGGGCTTAAGAAAGAGCTTTAAACCTGGGATGTATGCATTGGTGGAGCCACACTGATCCCTTATGAAATTTGATTGGCCCCTGGAGTCCCCCTCCCCTGTCACTCACCAATTCAAAAGATACCATTGGCTAATAATAAGGTTAGCCCCTATGTAGGAATTATGGCCTCTCTTACCTCTCAAAGGCTCGGTCACACAGCCATACGTTATTTGAGGCATCATGTTTGGGTTTGCCGACGAGCCGGAGCAGTGTTTTGCCTTCCTTTGTCTTAAAGCCACACTGGCATGAATATTAGATGAAGTGTCTTCAGGCCGGTTATCGCCGGTCACAACTGGAAACAACTGGAGTAGCGCAGCGAATGCGACGCACGCAAGAAAGGCGGCCAATTCTTGCCCGAAATTTTCCACACGTGCTGGAAGCTGCATTTACAGGCCGGCTGCTTTTAGCCAGGACAGCGGCCGGCCTTCTTTCATCGGGGGGGGGGGGGGGGGGGGGCTAAGTTTGGCAGAGCAGCCATCTTGCTGAGAGTAACGTGCTGACTCAGAGGAACAGAGGCCAGCCCAGAGTAACCGGGACAAGGTTGGGGTCCAAATGGGCCGGATCCCTCCACCATGTCGCCTCTGAAACTTGCCCTGACCTTTTGACCAGAGCGCCCTTTGGCTCAGCTGGGAGTCGTTCCCTCGAGACGGGTACAGCTTGTAACACATGGGGCAGTTAAATGAAAAGACCCCGCAGTAAATGGTAGGTGATGCCGTTTATAGCGCAGTAAAGAACGAGAGGCCGGCCTATCGCACGGATCAGCAGGGTGTGATGGGTGGGTGTTCCTTACAGACCCCCCCCCCCTCCCCCAGAGCAGCCGAAGATTAATCAAAGTGCACTGGAGTAGCGACAGGACATGCAAGGTGGGCAACAGTTTGGAGCCCCAAGCTGAGAGGGGGTCCCCGCGGGCAGCCGATTACATAGCATATTGTAAGGACAATTCTACTTTATTTGTCTTTTCTGTTTTACACACAAGTGATAATAAAGGACTTGTGTTTAATAAGTTCTTTTTTGTTGATATTATTCATTTAGATATGCTAAAATAATGGCAATAAATTTTACCTTGTCGGGGGATGGTGAGTTGATGGTGAGTTTTACTTACACAGGATTGTTCTGTGGGCAGAATGAGAAATGACTGATTCAGAGAGATAACCAATCAGATTGTAGAGGAGGTGGGTCCAAGCAACTAGTGGAAGTAGGACCAACCAATCGCTCCCACCTCCTCTAGCTGCTTGGACCCGCCTTTTCTGAAATCTGATAGTTATCTTTCTGAACCGATCAATTTTCTTTCTGCCTTCAGAACATGTGTGTGTAAGTAAAACTCAGCACAAGCTGGTAAGTTGGGGGGCCCTATTGAGTTTTTTTTCCTTAGGGCCCCCAGAATAATGTTTATGAGATGAGCGTAGTGCTGCCGATTCAGATGCTGTTTACAGCAGCTTTAGACAGGCAATTCTCTCATTAAAAACACGGGCTTTCAGTCCGAAGCTTAGAGGAAACATTTAGGAGACAGCAGGGATCAGTGGCAAAGTGTAACCTTCTCTTGGTGCATCTGGACGGACGTGGAACTCCAATCAGCGGCCTGCGCTCCATCTCTGGACCCTTAATGACATTATTTAAAGGCGTCGCCAGAAAAATAAATGCCGTAAATCCCCGTGCTCTGAGCATATGTATGCTTAAGAGCAAGGCTGCTTTAATATTTCATCAGCACTGATCTGAATGCGGCCTCGTTTTAATAAAGCCCTGTAATATAATTCACCCCCTTTCGCTCCATTTTTACAAAATGCCATTTTTATTCAGTCGGAGTCTCTGCAGCAGCACATTAAGGGGGAATAATTGTAAGAACATGGAATGAAAAATGAAATAAGTGCTTATTGATTCGAGCTTTGAAATATGCTGCCCCCCCCCCCCCGCCCCCCAGTCTCACATGGCCCAAATCATGGCAAATCGAGAGCTGATAAGCCCAGAATTTAACACTGTGGACGGTTCGTACTTCATGGCACAAATCTGCCTGACTGTCTTCCTTCATACCACATGAACAATCGAGATGTTTTGGACCAATTTTTGGGGGGGGGGGGGTTCAGCTCCTGTTCATCTCAAATCCCTCAGTCTGCTCCAGAAGCCCAAGCGAACTCCTACAGCGTCAGCCTGAGATGATGACCATCACAGTGGAAGCCCCTACCTCACTTCAGGAAGTCACGGGGGGCATTTGGGGTGAGTGCATGGTCAGGGGAGTGCTTCTGGGAGTGACGTTCATTAGAGGGGCTTCCGGGGCACATGTGAAGGGGCACGCATGTGACCTGGCCATCCAATCAATGTCATTCCTACAGAACTGCTTGACTATACCCAGTGGCATTATATACAGTATATACTACCATATATATTGCCTCTCAAACCATACATTTCCGTGGGGCCCTCAAGCTTTGGGTGCCTCCTCTTGGCCACAAACAATCACTACATTAGCTATTAAATAAACACATTCCATTTTAGGAGATGCTGAAGCACCACTGTTGTTAACCAGCAAGCTAGCTGTGATATTTTTTTCTCTACTCAGTGGCTGTTTATTTGGTTTTTGAAACAGTTGGGGTGGGGGGAGTTTTTGAGAGGGCCCTCGGAAACAACAAATCACCCCTGGCTATACAACATGATGCAAGGTGAAGTACAGGCATGGTGAAGTACAGGCAAGGTGAAGCACAGGCAGGATGAAGTACTGGCAAGGTGAAGCACAGGCAAGGTGAAGTACAAGCAGGTTGAAGTACTGGCAAGGTGAAGCACAGGCATGGTGAAGTGCGAGCAGGTTGAAGTACTGGCAAGGTGAAGCACAGGCATGGTGAAGTACAAGCAGGTTGAAGTACTGGCAAGGAGAAGCACAGGCATGGTGAAGTACAAGCAGGTTGAAGTACTGGCAAGGTGAAGCACAATCATGGTGAAGTACAAGCAGGTTGAATTACTGGCAAGGTGAAGCACAGGCATGGTGAAGTACAGGCAGAGTGAAGTACTGGCAAGGTGAAGCACAGGTATGGTGAAGTACAGTCAGGGTGAAGTACTGGCAAGGTGAAGCACAGGTATGGTGAAGTACAGTCAGGGTGAAATACTGGCAAGGTGAAAGCACAGGTATGGTGAAGTACAGTCAGGGTGAAGTACTGGCAAGGTGAAGCACAGGCAAGGTGAAGTACAGGCAGGGTGAAGCAAAGGCATGGCAAAGTACAGGCAGGGTTTAGCACAGGTCGGGTGAAGCACAGGCAAGTTGAAATACAGGCAAGGTGAAGCACAGGGCAGGGTGCAGCAGACAATGTATATTTTACTATATATCTTGAGCACATTTCATAAGGCTCCATGTTGCAGGTCCTTCCTTGGTTATTCATATTGTTGCTGTTGTTGGTGTGTGCCCAGAACACACATGTCACAGGCACAGTGTAAGATGGCCACCTTTCTAAAGAGGACAAGTGCATCTCTCGTAGACCCAGAACGTCATCCGTGAACCGTAGCGTGTCCCTCAGAGAGCAATCACAGGAACAACACGGTCCCCTCGTGACATCACAAAACCGCAAAATGAAGCTGCGTTTTCCTCCAGGTGGATCCTGTCTTTGCTAGTCACTGTCACATGATCTTCCTGGTTCATAGCACACCAACATTGTGTTAGTGCAGCAGAACTGGGACCTGTACTGTCTCACGTCAACAAAGATTGGGTTGATGGCCTCCTGATTCTTGGTGACATGAGTTAAGGAAGGATGGCAGCGGGTACCGGCTCCTGGATCTCCCCTTCCGGAACCTCCATTACTCCCCGTAACATTGTGTGCCCTGGCACCCTCGTGCCTCGCACAGCAGGTGTCTGAACACTATATTTCATATTCTCCAAGCAAACCGATGTGATTTCACAGTGTACCCTTTTATGCCGAGATGTTTTTACTTCAGAAATTACACAGTACTGCTCCAAAGGCCTCAACAGTTGACATTTCTGTCATAACTGTGACACTTTCTGCTTCATTTACAGTGGTCACCTGCCTCAAAACCAGTTTTTCCCCCTCAGCACTCTTTCCACAAAGGACTCCTTGGTTTTCGGACGAAAGGCCCAACTACACAAAGCCTCTTACTGGGAAAGGGGCCAGGCCTCGTCAGATCTGGCGCGCCTTATCGGCGAAAGATAAAGCAGGGTAATGTCTATCGGGCCGCTGATGCATCAATCAAGATTACCCAGCCGCCGAGATTACCTCGGTTAAGCCGTGAGCGGAGGTCCCATTCGCGCGTGGGCCTCGAATTCAGACGCAGCCTGCATCCGCAAACCGGGTGTGGCTAGGCTAGCGAGCTAACAGCTAATGGCTAACGATTCGCCTGTCATGTCTCATATCTGCAAATATGCACGTGACCGTAGAAGAGGTTACCTGGATATGTGCTCGGGGAGACTGTTACGGCCTGTAAAATATTATATATGCTCTAGAACAGCAGCAGAAGGACCCATGAATGTTCTCCCTGAATATTGTGCCTTTCGATGTACTTTTGTGTCATAGTGTCAGAACCTTCCTTACAGCCGTCGGGTGCCCATGGCTTAAACAAACCCGCGTTTGACACGTTAATCAGTAATCCGTACCTCCAGAGCTGCCACCCAGAGCACATGTCCAAAGGTCAGGTTACAGTGTGCTGTTCCACCTTCCTCTGTCCCTGTTTGCACTCTCCGGAGCACTTTGCTCTTCCTGTTCGCCGTCGCTTCAGCTGAAACCGCAGGGTTCAAAGGTGAAAGGTCAGCGTTGAGGGGGGAAAAAAAGAGCCGGGCTCCTGCTTCTCGGAGCTGAGTTTATTTACCTCTCTGTGAGCCCCGTGATGCCAGCCCGGGCGAAAATAGCACTCAGAGTCCGCGGTTATGCAAGCGCTCGTTATTGGCCATGAGAAGCTGTCGTGGGGCGGAGGAGACGGTTCGACTCTTAGATTTAACGCTGGAGACTCACGAGGCTCGCCGGAAATCTGTCCCGCTAACCGCGGTTTGAACTTTAGTTTGGCGCGGAAGGTCTGTCACGGTCTGACGGGATTATTTTTTTTTTTGGTGTAAGAAAACGCTGCAATATCTCCATTAGCAAACGGAGAACGGCCGTGTGGCTAAAGACGCCAGCCGAAGGATGCCGCGAAATCCGCGTCGACGCTCTTTAAAGGCGGAACATCACCACGCATCGACGGAAATTTCGGCAGATAAGACGCTGTTCGCGTGAAACAGATCCGCATGGAAAATGACGACTGATTAAATTAGAAAAATCCTACATTAGAATGACAAATGTAACGAACGCGGTTAAAGGCCGTGCTCGCTAGCAGTTAGCTTGCGAGCATCTGCACTTAAAGCGCAATATTCTGGATGAGACCCCCAGAATGCCAGAGAGGGGGGTGACCCAAAAAGGCCGAAGGCAGCAGGGGCCAGTAAGGAGGCTACACCCCCCCTTGAAACCTGGCAGTCATAGCCAGACCCACCCTCCGGCTCTTGGGGGGTCCCTCTCCACCAATGAGGTTGGTGCTGGTGGCCCCGCCCCAAGTTTGCCCTTGTGCCCCACTTGCCTGGGACGCTCAAGGTTGCGTCCTTGGGAGGATTTTTCTGACCTGGCTGTTTCAGATTGGCTCAAGGAGGACTAATGAATCCTCTGAGGAAGGACGTGACGGTCGGCCCCCAGATGGCGTCTCACCTGAGTTTAACCAGTCCAACTAATCCAGAGGCCGTCGCTCCAACGTCACATAGCAATTCTACTCTTAATCTCAACAGTGGTTCTCTGCTATTATCATTTATACTGAATTTTCTCTTATTATGTTACTGTAATTACTGCCAGTAGACATTACTCTTCCGTGACATGTTTCCCATTCTGCGTAGTTACGTTATCGGTTTCCTGTAATGCTTTCCTCCTGCTCTGAAAAACGCCCCGTGAATGTTTTATTGATGAAGAGGAATTGACGAAATGTGTACTTTTTTGCACTGTTTGGGTATTTCGTTTGAACAGCACGATAAAGTTCGATCTAAGAGCATGCCAGAGAGAGGCGTCTAAATGTGAGATGATTTACCAGTGAGCGTAAATGAATCGGATCTGAACGGCAGGTTAGACTAAACGATCAAACGAGTATCAAACCCCACGAAGAGGAGATTTTAAAAAACGCAGCACTCCTGGAGCTGTCTAGTCCGCAGAATTTTATTGGCTGATAATAAATTTTAATAAAGTTTTAGGAGCGATTTACATGATGAGTAGATGACATAGTGAGCCGTGTTATGTGACTCTAACAGCAAGCAGGATCTTTTAAAAATGAACTACATACACAAATTTTGAGGGGGGGGGGGTGTTACCATGAATGTTTTGCTCTTTCTTTTCTCTCACCTGGTGTAGTAACAGGGAATTAAATTTCAGGGACACAGATTTCCGGTGTGCCCTTCTAGGCTGATGTAAGCGTGTAAACAGGTGTGAGCAGTCTATGAAGAACGTCAGTGCATTATCAAATGGCACACCGTCTAAAAGCACCAAGACACCCATACAGCACAAAGGTGATTCTTGGGACAATGGGGGCCCCCAAACGCACCCCGCCCGACATGGTAGGACCGTTATTTTAGCGTAAGTCTAAATTAATAATATCAACAAGGAGAATTTAATAAACACAATTTCGTTATTTTAACTTTACTATGAAAAAACAGAATAGACAAATAAAGCAGATTTGTCGTTGCAATGTACCCTGTAATCGGCTGCCCTCGGGGGCCCCCTGCCAGCTCAGGGGCCCCAGGCAGTTCCCTCCCCTGCCTGTTCCCTTCCCTAAGCCTCTGCTTACAGCTTCCAGATCTCACACTGCACTCTCCTCCGGTTAAAGGTCAAAGGTCAATGAGCCTCATTATTCCGACATTCTTTAGACGGTAGAGGTCAGGGAGGGATAAAACGAACGGCTGTATATCGCATGTCCATTCCTAGGACATTTAAGGCCAAGGTTCAAAGACAAAAGGTCAAAGGTGAAAGGTCATGAGAGGCAATTTAATTTTGAAATGCATATCCAGAGTGTTGTTATGAAGCAGTACATAAACATATGTACAGAAGTCATTTCAATAATTGTGACTTTGAAATTAATAATAGATTAGCAAAATATAAAGAATATTATTATGTTTCTGAGAAATAAATGCATAATAGTGAGCAGGATTGGACAGTAGGGCTGAGTGGAAATTTCAGGGCAATACCATGCTACTGTGTCCACATGACATTAACTGAGGATCATCACGTCTGCTCCGGTGCACACGTCTGTAGATCTTCAGCAGGCATGTACCTTCTGCTAGAGGTGGCCTTCGAGCGAGAAGACCCACATCAGAGATCCGCTTCCTGGCCACCTCGGGCCGGGCTGGACCTCGGCCGCAAGCGGCCATCTGGTTGCCTGAACCCCGACCCACTCCTGCGGGCCGTGACCTGGCTGGATATGGCTGGGAAATCACCGCTTTATGGAGGGAACCGGCCAGCTCCTGCAGTCATGGCGGTAGGTCCCTCATGCCTTGCCATTTTTGGGTGGGGGGGGGGGATTGCTTTCGTACTTTGCACCAACTGTCTCCATGATCGGAATTGTGGGGGCTAGAGCAATATTTTATTAATAACACATATTAAGACGCAGATAGAGATTACAGAAAACAAGTGCAGTTTAATTAATCCTCACAACATAAATGTCCAATGACTCTCCTATTTGACATATGGGCTGCGAGTGGATCCGTGTCAGGACTCTGTACTCATGATCAGAAGGCTGCTTGTTCAAATCCCATGGCTGGCAGAGTGATGTCACTGTTAGGCCCTTGGACAAGACTCTTACCGCAAATTACTCCGGGTACACTGGCTGACTCAGCTCTCTGATCCTGCACTTATAAGTCACTTTGGACAAAAACTGTCTGATAAATAAATAAGCACAATGCTGATTATGCACTTACATTTTCAGTCAGATTACCTGCTGGAAGATTTAGTAGCAAAATGTCTGCTGTACTAATTTTCATCATACATTACTATTTTAATATAACTTTTTTAAAGATTAATCTGTGCGGTAAAAAAAAAAAAAACAAACAAACGGACTTTTTAATGGGCTGGCGCGAGCCTGCAAAAACAGACAAAATGGTTTCCCGGTTATTGGTGTCATTAGTGCTTTACGGTGCAAAGGTCGGGGCAAGTCAGGAGCGCCGCTGTACCTTTAAGACGTGCGGAGGGAGGGAGGGATGGAGGGATGGATGAAGGGAGGGAGGGAGAGAGTGAGCGAGCGAGCGAGCGGGGGATGGTGAACGAGGGAGGAGCGCAGCGCACACTGCAGTCGTACGGCCGGGGATCCCTGGGATAAACAATCAGTCGCGCTCTTACATTGTTATTGTTCAGTCGCTACGGATGTTTTTATTATCGCCCCTTTAACGGCGCCGCTCCGCTGACGCGCCCGGGAACCACAGCCCCGGACCTGCGAA
Organism: Brienomyrus brachyistius; assembly: GCF_023856365.1. NCBI lineage: Eukaryota > Metazoa > Chordata > Actinopteri > Osteoglossiformes > Mormyridae > Brienomyrus > Brienomyrus brachyistius. The sequence goes on from NW_026042310.1 coordinate 3,717,145, forward strand.
GGATTTCGCCCTTTCTGGAGAGCCAGCGCATTTTTCCCGGGAGTCCAGTCCACGTCGAGCCATCTGGTCAGCGGCGAGGGCAGGTATGCGCCGAGCCGGGCGACTCGGACCCTAGGAGCCCGCGGGTGGGAGTGGGGGTCCCCCGGCGTCGGAAACGCACGGCCGTCCGACGGATCGTGCCGTCGCAGCTCTCCTCTCGCCCATGTTGTTTGTCTTTTTTTTTTCTTTTTTTTTTTTTCCTTCCGTGCGTTTTTTTTTTTCGGGTTGAACTTGAGCATAGATCCGACGGCTCCGCTGCCGATGCGCAGCGTATAAAGAACGCGTCAGCCGGGGTGGCCCCGGGGCCGGAGGGGGGCAGCCACAGCCCGCTTTGCTGTATTGCATTAAGGTGAGGCCGGGCACATAATGGCTCTTCATTAATCAGGGGCTGATCTTTGCGTCACTAAAGCCGGAGAAGGCCGTGTTTTCAGCACCATCGCCTCCGGGTCTGCGGTGCTGCCGCCGGTGTCGTCTCTGCTCATCCTTTCAACCCCGCACCGTGTGCGTCTGTCCGCGTCC